>NC_059210.1:38722595-38892510 GCF_020615455.1 Coregonus clupeaformis | reverse complement strand
GGAGTAATGTTGAAGGGTTTGGCAAGTATTACTTAGCCAGCTAGGATGAAGTAAGAAGCTAATGTTAAATGGAGAAAATAATATACAATTAAGTGCTCGTATATAGGTTATGAGAGAGACATATTAGTGATGTGGCACTCAGCAGTGATCAGTGGTGTGGCTGAGGCAGGCTGCAAAGCAGAGGAAGGCAGAGAGGTTAGCAGTGAACAAATTAACTGGGCCCCTTGTCCCCTAAGGAAATCTGTACTAATCAATATGATCATCTCCACATGGCCCATCTTCCTTATGCAATCAAAATGCAAACAATCCAGTAAAAAAATGTATAGGTTTTTAAGTCAGTATGATGCTAATGGTAGTGGTGAATCATTTCTATATTTTCAGGGGTATAACATTACAATTGTATAACCACAGGCTATGTGTTTGTAGATCGACTGGAGGTGAATGAACCTTCAGCAGCCAAAGGTGGTAAATGTTGGGGTATTTTGCGCATTTTTGCGTTTCAAATAGCATTTAAAAGATTTTTATTGTGTGAGAAATGCAGTAAATGAGCTTCAATAGAAACAGCCCACCTTCCAGAACTCACTAAAACTAAAACCTTGGTTACGCTGACCATAGTAGCTGTGTGGAGAATGGGGATTTTGTATGGTCCCCACCTGATGGGTGAACTGAGAAACACTGTTTGTAAACCGGCACAAGAGAATAGGATTGTAAAGTGATGTTCCGCCATACCTGGATGTGTGTCCTACACTCTTAGAAAAAGGGAAAACCTCTTAAGTTTAGACTCTTTTCTGGTAAGAGTGTACTGATTATAATGAGGGGTCAAGATGTAGAGAACACTGTTTGTGGGAGCCCACTACAGCACGCTTTATTAAAGACTACTGTGTCCATAATTGGAATGTTTGACTTTTTCTATCCTCCCCTAAAACTGGACTGATTAAATTGTGATTAAGCTGATAGAAAGTTTAAGTTTTGTTAGGTGATCCATGTTGTTTGGTTTTGCTCGTGTAATCTCAGAATACGATTGTAAGAATTAGTTGGTACTATGCCTTTGATGCGTTGACAGGGTGTGATCTGACTGATTTAACAGTAATTTGTGAATGACATTGTAGAATCATTTGTTTCAATTAACTTGTTTTGAAGGATTTAAACTATGAGGAATTAACGTTTTGTGAGTAAATGGATCAGGTTATTAAAATATAATACAGTTTTGTACAGGATTGCATTATGTAGTATTTTGATTCTAAAGTCATTGGAATCAGCCCACACTATTCATTTTGTTCTTGCGGTTTCAAAGTGTAGAAGGGTCGCTCCACAGAATTAGTCCGATTTTGTGTAGTGTAACTTGTTGAAAAAAATACTGATTTCACCTAATTTTAACATTCTGTCATGAAGAGCACATGTTTAACTTAATAAAAAATATGTTTTCCCATCTTAAAGCTTCTCAATATGTAACTTTTTGGGTAATCTCACCAAAAACCACATAGAAAAGTGAGTTATAGATCTGTCATTCTCATTGTTAACGAGTAGATCTGTTCTATGTGCAATTATTTATATGCTTCCCTGCCTTAGTTTAGTCTTTTTGCTTTACTTTCGGGTTTTGTACACCAGCCTCAAAAGTTGAAAATATGGCATTTGAGAAATATATTACAGCAGTTAGATTGTACAATGATTCTCTAACATCATTAAAAAACAATTTCTACCATTTTACAGGTAAGTTGACTGAGAACACATTTTCATTTACAGCAATGACCTGGGAATAGTTACAGGGAGAGGATGAGGATGATATGAGGACAGATTGGGAATTTAGAAATAGACACCAGGGTTAACACCCCTACACTACGTATAAGTGCAATGGGATCATAAGTGACCACAGAGACACAAGAAAGACACCTGCTTAACATCCCATCTGAAAGACAGCACCCTACATAGGGTAATGTCTCAATCACTGCCCTGGGGCGGTGGGATATTGTTTTTAGACCAGAGGAAAGAGTGCCTGCAATACCACTTCCAGCAGGTTTGGCCCATCCAGGACAACTAGGACTAACACTGCTATTTCAGAGGCAAGCCAGCAGGGAAGCAGGTATGCTGTTGGCCAAACTGAAATTAAGCGAGGGATTTTTTGCAACCAGGAAATGGTGGAGCGATTCCTGCATACGTGTCCTTTAAGAGGTTATTGAATGAATATATATTTTGGCATCCACATTTGAGAACCCGTTTAGTTCAGGTAGAACCCCTTACTGCACACATTTTGTTTTATCATTTTAAAAGATATTGCATCTGTTCCTTTTGGACAATTTAGGCTTTTTGATAATGTATCAATAATAACAAATAAAACATGTCATAAGAAAATACAAGTTGGGCACAAATTAGTATTTACCGCTTCAAACCGATTCTGGGGCCATTTCCATGCTGTCACTGTCTCAAGCCACTGGTCCTCACTATCAGAGGGTATGCTTGATTAGGCTCCTTTCGCCCATGAATGTCCCTGTTCATTGCCTGTGAAGGGTGGGAATGTCAGTGGATATGTTGGCATACATTGACCAAGGCATCATTTTTACATCAAATTACATGTTACACTCTTGAGCATTATATTGCCCTGGAAAAGTAGTTATGAACAACATTGCCCTGAGGCAACAAAAAAGTAGCCTCTCCTAACAAAACATTAAAAAATATATAGTACAGTCAAAAGTTTGGACACACCTACTGTGCCTATGTATTATGGATTCCGTTACAGTGTAATTGCTAGGATGTTTGTTTGGCGTTATGATCACGATGAGCGCATGTGTGGGGCTGAACGGTGAACAAACTCTGTATTTAAAGATTACCCTCCTGCGCCTGACTCTCTTCACCACACTCACCACACAAGTCATATTATGGCAAGAACAGCTCAAATAAGCAAAGAGAAACGACAGTACATCATTACTTTAAGACATGAAGGTAGTCAATGTGGAAAATTCCCAGCAAACAAAAGCCTTCTTCAAGAAACCATCAAGCGCTATGATGAAACTGGCTCTCATGAGACGCCACAGGAAAGGAAGACCCAGAGTTACTACAGAGGATAAGTTATTAGAATAACTGCACATCAGATTGCAGCCCAAATAAACCCTTTCAGAGTTCAAGCACAGACACATCTCAACATCAACTGGTCTGAGGAGACTGCGTGAATCAAGCCTCTTCATGGTCAAATCTGCTGCAAAGAAACCACTACTAAAGGACACCAATAAGAAGAAGAGACTTGCTGGGCCAAGAAACACGAAAGCAATGGACATTAGACGGTGGAAATCTGTCATTTGGTCAAATTTGAGAAATTTGGTTTCAACCGCTGTGTTTTGTGAGATTAGGGAGTGGTGAACGGATGATTCCAGATGTGTGGTTCCTGCCCTGAAGCATGGAGGAGGAGGATAATGCTGGGGGTAGCTTTTGCTGCAGACACGTTTGGTGAGTTATTTTAGAATTCAAGGCACACTTAACCAGCATGGCTACCTACAGCAGCCTGCAGCAATACGCCATCCCATCTGGTCAGCTTAGTGGGATATGCTTTTCAACAGGACAGACCCAAAACACACCTCCAGGCTGTAAATGCGATGACCATAAGGAGAACATGGAGTGCTGCATCAGACGACTGGCTCTCCACAATACTCCAATTCTCAACCTAATTGAGATGGTTTGGGATGAGTTGGACCGCAGAGGGAAGGAAAAGCAGCCAACAAGTGCTCAGCATATGGGAACCTCTTCAAGACACTGTTGGAAAATAATTCTCATGAAGTTGGTTAAGAGAATGCCTAGAGGTGCAAAGCTGTCATCAAGGCAAAGGGTGGCTACGATAATATATTTGATGTGAATCATACAACTTCTGGACCTCATTAGATTGTCATCACATATTGTCATGTATAGATTTAAGAAAGAATATATAGGGGGGGGAGGGGATAAATAGTTTTAAGCTGCCTGAAGGTAAATGATGTGGGCAGTAGAGGTTTAAAAATTGATTGAATATTCTTGCGGTCTATATTAAAGGCATTTCAGTTTGATATTACAGGCATTTAATGCAATATTGATGCAAAAGTTGTATTATAAATAAAGGGATCCCTCCTGTAGCTCAGTTGGTAGAGACACCTGCAACAGGTTGTGGGTGGGCGTGGGGCCAGTATGGAAAAATGTATGCACTCACTAACTGTAATTCGCTCTGATAAGAGTGTCTACAAAATTAAAAATGTAAAATGTAAAGGGAGAAAAGATTATATTTAGGAATGACCTAGGAAAATGACAGGACTTAACCTACATTTTTCTTGAATATTTGCAATAACTTAGCTATTAATAATTTAGATTTTAATACATATCTTTGCTTGGAGCCCCCAGGTGATATAACTGGGTTTTCTGAAGGACCACATTCATTCTATCAAATTAATGATGATTACAATTCCTATTGATTCAAACAATATACAGTGCACTTGCAGAAGAGGTGAAACCAGCCTGCTAAAAAGTGGTGGGCAATGTAGTGGGCTTATGTCTCTGCAAATTGGGCTGCCACAATATGCAATCCGTATTTTTTGCAGGGGCCTGTCATTATGGAAATGACGCTATGATTTGGCGACGCCATAAATGATCCTCTCGCTAACCACCGTGTTCTCATTGTTGGGATCAAGGAGCGGGACAAGACAGCCCATTTGCTGCGGTCTGTGTTGTGCGCTCTGCAGTGTGCGAGAACAGTAAATGCTGAACTGAGAAATGATTACGATAGTGTGTTGGATAGTGGTCACCATTTGGGGAAGAGACAATTTCGCAACATTGACATCACCTCGATTATGAGAATTTAGGTACGGTAAACAAGGTGGGGCAGTCAGAACAGAACAAGGGCTGGTCATCCTCAAGAAAATATGGAGGGACACAAATGTGAGCGACACACCGATACAGGTGCAGTGAAATCAAACTGGCGGTGCTCTTAGGATGCAGAAGTACCGTGGAAGATGCAAACTTCCTTCCAAATATTTAGATTATAGTTTTATTATGTCCGCGATTTGATACAAATAAACCATGGAATGATTTCATAGACGCGGACAATGAATAAACATGGAATGATTTGATAGATCATGGTTGCTAGATTTGGAGAACACATTGTTGAAAATGAGGGCCAAGGCAGGTCATGAATTTTGATTATTATTTTATAGTTGTTTCAATGGTTATTTTTAGGTAATTCATACCAGTGAAGTGTTTCTGTGGTCTCCAATGGAGAGGAAATTCAGCAGCCCTTTGCGCTCTAGTGCGTCACATTCCCGATTGTTCTCCAACTTCATAATGATTATCTTTGAAAGAAATGTATTGATATAATCATCTCTCGCCATTCTTCCATGCATAGTACATATGTAAGTGCCATCAAGGTATCCTACAATAGGCCCACGCAGCACATGCTTCCAAGCATTGGAAAAGTATGTATCAAAATCATTATTATGCAAACATAGCTATCAGGATGTGTATATAAAAATAATATAGTATTTAGTATTATATAATGTATGGATGTAGTATGCTAATTCTTCCACTACATGCACTCTGCTGCTTGCTTGTGTTTGATTTTGCTGTTCAATATGACTGGGCGTTGCTTAATTAATTTATACATTTATTGATTTGGCCCATCTGTGGTAAACTTCAGAGGACATTGATCTATGTAGGTGATTTAGAAGTAGGCTATATTCTATACCCATACCCAATGTATAGCCTACTTCACTTGTTGTGAGTTTACTGGCAGTAAAACTGGTTGAATCAACATTGTTACATGTATTTCAACAAAAAAAGTAATGTAATAATGTTAAATCAACATGGAAAAACTGATTGGATTTGCAAAAAGTATAACATGAGTGGAATTGTTTTTTCACCCAACTGTTAATCTAAATCCAATGACATGGTTATATTTTTTGGTTGGATTTATGTTAGCTAAATTTGGATAATAAAATGTATAAAATGATTTGAAATGATTATGGGAATGTAGGAATAAATGAAATGAGATTTTCAACTGGCTTACCTTGGTTAAATGAAAGGTGAAATAAAACTAAATAAAACTCCTATACCTAATGTTTTGCAGGTGGACATTCTCCACTTTGTGAGGAAGGGCAGCTTAGGAAATAAAGGAGTTGATAGATATTTATAAAGCACCATCTTTTGATTCGCAGACAATCTTTCTGAACGACTAGAAAGGTTAGAATCAGCAAAAGTGCCTCACTTTAGAAATGTAAGACAGGATATATAATTTGATATAAATATAAATTATTATATAATCAGAATTATATTGGAATAATAATTTAAATCAGAATCACATTGGAAGTTAAAATTCTAAATCAGAATCACATTGGAAGTAATAAATAGAATCACATTGAAGTTAATAATTCTCAATTAGAATCACATTGGAAGTTAATAATTTTAAATTAGAATCACATTGGAAGTTAATAATTCGTAAATCAGAATCACATTGATGTTAATAATTCTCAATTAGAATCACATTGGAAGTTAATACATTCTAAATTAGAATCACATTGGAAGTTAATACATTCTAAATTAGAATCACATTGGAAGTTAATACATTCTAAATTAGAATCACATTGGAAGTTAAGTACATTCTAAATTAGAAACTAATTTGATTACAGTACATGTAATTACAGTAGCTAGTTAGAGAACTTTTTTTATATCAATATATCAAATTGGAGTGCCCCTGTTGGCATTGTTGTTGGTCTTTGTTGTGTGTGTTGAGTTGAGAGAGTTGATCATTATGTTTTTTATGCCCTTTAATGTGTTACTGTGAAACCCATCCATTCCACACCCATCCAATGACTGCAATGAATTAGCTTAAGAAACTGGAAAATTTAGACAGACAACCCCAACCCAAAATATGGGATGGTTTTTGGTTGGAGGAGGACTAGACAAACATAAACCTTAGCGTGTTCCCAAACAAAACACACTGGAGACAGGATGGGGCAGGCTGGGCCCTCTCTCAATCTCACTTTCTCTCCAATCCCTCCGCCTTTTTCTCTTCTCCCCACACTGTATGTGCCTTGCCTGGGTCCCTGCTATTTTAAGAGCCAATAAATGTCACCTTTGAGAGGATTGAAAGAAAAAAATTTAAGCACCAAATAACACGGAAATAAATCCAGCAAATACCATCCGCTAAATACCACCCGCTAAATACCATCCGTTCAATAATCAGTTAAATACACCATTAAATACATCCATTAAATAAATCAAAACACCCGTTGAATAACACCGTAAATAAACATTAAATACCACAAAATAACCATTAAATAGCACGTAATAAATAAATACCCCGTAAATACCCCCGTTAAATAACCGAAATACCAGTTAAGTAAATACACTGTTAAGTTAAATACAACGTTAAATACACCATTAAATACCACCTGTTAAATACCACACGCTTAATGCCACCATTAAATAACACCCATTTAAATAACAAATAAAGCTTCACCCATGTTTTCAGCTTCCCGAAATGACGCAAAAGACAACCCTGCCCCCATGATGGCCCTCAGCCTCGGGGGCCCCAGTGGGGCTGGGGTGAGGGGCAGCGTCACGGTAAATGGGTGCAGCAGCCCCCTAAATGGGTGTAAAAGCATTTAAAAAGATGCTGAGGGTGATAGATGACCGGGACATTTAATCAAAATGGTAATGAGGGAATGAACTTGAATTGAATTAACATTTGGTATGGTCCTCAATCTATCATCCGTGCACACGCTCTCATTTTTACATTTTAGTATGTTAGGAGTTATCAGAGCGACTTATTGTTATTTGTTTTTTTTCTTACACTTTTCCTTTCTCTGTCCCCCGCTCGCCGCCTCTTTTCTGCCCCCCCTCTCTCACGCCCCCGCCTCCCCGCTCTTCTCCGTCCCCCCCCCGGCCCCTCTCTCCTCCTCCACCGCCCTGCTGTGTCCCTCTGCGTCTTTTCTGTCCCTCCTCCTCTCACTCTCTTTCCCCCCCCCCCCCCCCCCCTCCCTCGCCATGTGTATAAATGTCACCTTTTTTCTTTCCTCTTTTGGTGCACTCGTTTAATAAGAAATAGGTTATAACAGTGCCCTGAACAATGTGCTACTTTATTTTACTGTTAGCTAATGTAGGTGTTAAATCTTGGTCTGTGTCTTGGTGGAGAGAATGGGACAGAAGGGGATCAAAAAAGCCCGGTGTGGGCACCCGTTGTTTCTCTGGCCTTGTGGGTTCTACGGAATGTATTTGGGGATATTCCGGGTAAAGAAGTGACCAATGGTTACCTGGAGAGCTGAGTTTAAAGTAATTTGATCAGGTGTGTTGGGAAGCTGTGCAGAGCAAAAGCCTGCACACAGTGTGGGCTCTTCACAACCGGAGTTTGCCACGTTTGTAAAAAACAATATTAGTAGATAAGATGAAAAAAAAATATGTATATAGGACCCAGCACCTAAATATATTGATACGCAATGAAAAAGATTAATATCAGAAAAGAATGATTGTGACAGCATACGCAGATATGTATTGCTAGTGGTGGTGTGTTGATAATTCATTTAAATTCAGAGAGGGAAAGCTGCGAAATTCAATTCAAGAAAGAAAAAAAAGTACCATTATTTAATGAGGAGATGACAATAAAATAATCCTGAATTGACCGGAGGGAGTTGGAACTGGAATGGAACTGACTCAATCAACATGGCTGTTAGCGTTCTGTCCTGTAGTGTGTGTTATTACTAGAATGAATTAGGAGAAGGACCAATAGCATGGAGAAAATGCATGTGTACTGCAGTGTGAGGTATCCAGTGTCCCGAGCTCGGAGAGGAAGCTGAAGTAGCAGTAGGTCTTGCATAACGGTGGTGTGGGGGTGTTCCCCCAGCGGAACCTTCTAGGAATGATAGTTGGTAGAGTTGATTGGAAAATAAGATAGAGGATAAGAATATTAAGACCATGATATCAAGGTGCCAACCAAATTATATTTTGTAGGGTGGGGTAAATATTTATAGGGATAGATTCTGAACTCTTTATATCAATGTCTCTGCATTTTTTTTTTCTTTCTTAAGGAGGCGCGAAGACAGTGCAGCCCCAGCTCCTGGGTCGAATGATCGGCCCGCTCCGACCATCCAGCCCCTGAGCGGGAGCAGGGTTACAGCCCCGCCCTGGGTCTCTGTCTTTACCGCCCCTGCTCCTGCAGCCAGCCATCTTGGACTGCACCACCTGGGATGCAGATACCACGCTCCAGCCTCATCTATAAGAAGGTGTGGGGGGAGGTGGGTGTGTTGGTGAGAGGGTGGTGTGTGTGTGTGTGCACATCTTAGGCATGCCACCACCTAGGCAGGCATGTGAGATCACATTGGCTTCTTCAGTGTAGTAGATCTTGGGTGAGGGTTGGGCAGGTGGTTGCCACACCCTCTTAGTGTACACAGCAGCCTCTCCTGCCTCAGGTTTTTAACCCTTAGTGTCTGTCCTAACCCCTGACCTTTGACCTCTCAGACTCTGGAAGCCGTCCAGCCGGGTCCTGGACAAGATCAGCACAGTAGCTGGTAGCCTGATGCTTCAGCCCACCCCCAGACAAGCTGGATGAGGGAAGAACCACCCAACATGTGGACTAACCAAAACAAAATTCAATGAGAACTAAGACCCAAGTAATCTACTTAGTAACAGTTACCAGGTTAGTTCGACTGAGAATGTTCTCCCTTATAACAATGAAGTAAGAAGAACATTGTTTCGCGGTGCATAGGAGTGATGAAAGGTTAGAAGACAATGGGGGAAGAATTTTCAGTGTGAGAAGAGGTGGGGGGATTTGAATTAGCAGTTGGAAGCGGGGATAGTAGGTGGCTATGGTGGGATGAGGGGACAGGGGTGAAGGGGCATTGGGCCAGGGATAGAGCGAGGGCAGGGGTGACATTTGAATCATTGTTGCATCATCATCCAAACACCAAGCTATGCTTTCGACGAATTGAGCCTCGACAACACTAGCTGTGCTCCCAGGAATATTACAATTGAACATGTGGTAACAAACCACACAGCATGGGCGAATACCGAGATAACAAGCCAGGAACTAAAAAAATATCCTGCAGATGTCAATGAGAGAAGGAAAAAGAGTACCCTCCCAGCACATTTCTCCACTTAGGTGGGGGAGAGCTAGTGTAGGTGCTAGTGGTGGAAAACAATAAGCAATGATCAAGCCAACATGGGATGAGAGGGAGTGGTGATCATTTAGCCTAACGGTAGTAGTGAAGGTGAACATTAGGAGTTAGAGAGGGGTGTTGAAAGTAAAACAGTCCCAGGCAATATCACCTGGATTGGATGTGGCTAAACACTGAAAGCTCTCCCTTCCTCCTCTCTTGTGGCTTGGCAAAGTATACGAATAGCATGAGCTACTTTGCCACCCCCATCAGGCCTTGGATAAAGTAGACGGTTAACACTTTATGATTTGGCATTTGAACCAAATCTCACGTGAGGAATAGATATATATTGTTTAACTTCATATTATATCTCAGTAACAAAATATTAACATAAGACCCACCATCTCTTTTCAGTCTTATGTTCTACAATTTGAAATTGTGTTTTTTTAATTGGATAAATGGCGTATCATAACTGCAGTTGGAGGAAACATGGGGAAGTAATGCTGCTTTTTAAAGTTGATAAAACTTATGATCCAAGAAAAAAGGATTCAAACATTTAGATTTTAACTTGGTCTACATTAATCTTGGGAATATATATATTTAGAAAAGGAATCATTTCACCAAATTGCCAAAATGGATTCTCTGAACATTATCTCACTCAAGTTCATTAGCCAAACCATCTACAGTATTAAATAACCTATTGTTGCAAGAAACTTTCACATTGAACACACAGGGTTTTGTTACGACATAGCATCTAAAGCTAGACCACCCATCTCTTGGAAACAAATGCAAATGTAGTATGTGGGTAGGGCTTATGGGTGAAGGGTTAAGCATTTTGGAATAATGATGTCGTTGCGTGGAGACTCAGACTCCACCTACGCAGACGACACCATTTTGTATAATCTGGCCCTTCATTGGACACCGTGAACAAACTCCAAACGAGCTTCAATGCCATACAACACCCAGTAGCCTCCAACTGCTATAAAACTAAACATGCTCTTCAATGAACTGACCCGCCCACCCAAGAATAATATCGATCTGACCTAGAAGTATGTGGACAACTAAAATATAGGGTCTGGTTAGACTGTAAACCTCCTTCCAGACTACATAAGCATCTCCAATCCAAACTTAAATCTAGAATCGGCTTCCTATTTTGCAACAAAGCCTCCAATCGAAACATGCCTGTAAAACGATATCCACGGTCCCTGACTTCATGTATTTACAAAATAGCCTCAACACTCTCAGCAAATTGGATGTAGTATCACAGCATCGCTGTATCAAAGCCCCATATACTACACCATTGTGACCTGTATTGGTGGCCCTCACTAGCATGTCCGCCGCCAAACCCAGGCTCAGGGCCATCTATAAATCACTGCTAGGCAAACTCCCCCCTTAGCTCATTGGTACATAGCAACACCCACCGTAGCATGATGCGCTCCAGCAGGTATATCTCACTGGTCATACCCCAAAGCCAACACCTCCTTTGGCCGCGATTCCCTCCAGCCTCTCTGTGCCAATGACTGGAACGAACTGCAAAAATTCAAGTGAGATTTATTCCCTCACTAACTTTAAGCATCAGTTGTAGAGCAGCTTAAATCACTGAACCTGTACACAGCCCATCTGTAATTAGCCCACCCAACTACATATATGTTATTTATTTTGCTAATTTGCACCCCAGTATCTCTATTTGCACATCATCCTTGCACATCATCATTCCAGTGTTAATATAATTGTAATTATTTTGCATATGGATTTATTGCCTTTACCTCCATAACTAGATAATTTGCACAATGATATAATTCTGTTGGAGTTTTGACTTTATGTTTTTTTACCCCATATGTAACTCTGAGTTGTTGTTGTTTTTATCGCACTGCTTTGTTTATCTTGGCCAGGTCGCAGTTGTAAATGAGAACTTGTTTCAATGGTTACCTGGCTAAATAAGGTGAAAAATAAAATAAAATTATAAAAAAAATGTGCTAAAGCAGTGAGTTAGTGTTTAAAACACAAAAGAAAATATTTCAACAATAAAATACTTTATTAAAAGTGAAAGTAGTAGCTAAAAGGAAAAAAAACAATAAAGGTTAGGTAAAAAAAATATCAGATCTAGGACTAATCATAAGATTTTAAGCTAACTTTGGTTCAGGTCATGTTAGTGATATGAAAAAGAAATCTAGCCCGAGAGCATATTCCTGTCTGCCCTTCGGAGCAGGACATGTAATGTCATGGACTTTTCTATTGCAAAAGTGATTTCAATATATGGGGTGGCAGTCAGGGGGGAAGCTTTCAATCTCTGGGAGGAAGGGACGCCAACATTGCACAGCAGCTTAAACATTGAGTGAAGCTTGGGCCACAACAAAATCCAGACATTCAAGCTGTAAAGGAGGAAAGCAGACAAGACATTCAAACCCTGCATAAGAAAAATTAATTGACCCCAAGTCCAAGTAATAAGTCAAAGTACAAAGACAAACACCAAATGAGACCCTCAATCATTGTATGGTGGGGAGAGAGGAAAAGGATATTGATTTTAATTAATAGATAGGAAAGAAACCCTACAACTTCCTACAATTGGTTTATGATGTAATTGAAAACCCCATCCCCTATCTTTTTTACTGCAAAACATAGAAACATCATTTTTACAATGTTGATGTTAGGGTGGTGCAGGAGATGATGAATATGAAGTAGAACATTTTAGAAATGTACCTATAATGCTAACAATCGTTATGAGAGATGTTATGAACGAGTGATGAGTATTAGTGCAATCAATGTAATGGTGAAAGAAGCGTTGCAGTTCACAAGGGAGGAAAGGAGTGAGGAGAGAAGCAGGACTTAAGTATTGAGATTACACCCAAGTGGACAGAAATGGGCGCCGTGGTTACTGCCCCTGAATGTGTGTGTGTGAGCTGGGGAGTGCTAGTAGCACACTATGTATTAAGACAGTATGTAATTTAACAATGTAGTTTAGCAGAATACAATGGTACGACAGATGTAGATACGACAAGAATAATGACAAGTTTTACAAAGACAGTATGTAGTTTAGCCAAAGATGTAGTTAGCGAAGAGAGTTAAAGAAATGTAGTTTAGGACAGTATGTAGTTTAGCCAACAGTATGTAATATAAGAGAAAGATGAGTTTGGACAGATGTAGTGTAGCAACGGTATGTAGGTTAGGAGATGTAGTTTAGCCAACAGTATGTAGTTAGTGACAGTATGTATGAAATGTAATTTTAACGATAGTATGTAGTTAGCCAAGTAGGTAGTTAAAAAGTAGTTTAGCCAATAGATGTAGTTTAGACAAGAAAAGGAAATGTAGTACGACAGTATGTATAATGACAGCATGTAGTTAGTGACAGCATGTAGTTTAGCTGACAGTATGTAGTTTAAACAGTATGTAGTTTAGCTGACAGTATGTAGTTTAGCCGATAGCATGTAGTTTAGCTGATAGCATGTATTTAGAAGAGAGTAGGTAGTTTGAACCGACAGTATGTAGTTTAGACAGAATAATTAACCAATATGTAATTAAGAAATGTAGAGAACATGGTAGGAAGATGAATGAAGAAGATAGAATGTAAATTTTAACTGACAGCATGTAGTTTAGCGATAGTATGGTAGTTTAGCCGGCAGTATGTAGTTTAGCGATAGAATGTAATTTAAATCCCGTATAGTATGTGTAGTTTTAGCGACAGAAATGTAATTTTAATGACAGTGTGTAGTACGATAGAATGTAATTTAATGACAGTATGTAATTTTTACAATATGTAGTTTGTAGCTAACAGTATGTAATTTAACTGACAGTATGTAATTAAGACAGTATGTAGAGACAATAATGTAATTAGAAAATGAATAGAAGTAGAGTAAAATGTAGTTAGAAGATGTAATTTAGACAGAATGTAAAGAAATGTAGTAGGACAGAATGTAGTTGAGATGAAAATGTAGAATGATAGTATGTAGTTTGAGATAGACAGCATTGTATAGCGACAGCATGTAGTTAGTCCAACAGTAGAAGCGAGAGCATGTAGGTTAGCAACAGTATGTAATTAGCCGACATATGTAGTTTGAGCCGACAGCATGTATTAGGAAGTATGTGAGTTTTATTTTTATTTTTATTTCACCTTTATTTAACCAATAAGTAGTGGAGAACAGGTCATTTACAACTGGAGACCATGGCAGATAAAGCAAAGTAGTGCAATAAAAACAACACAGAGTTACATATGGGGTAAAAAAAACATAAAGTAGAAATAACAGTAAATATATATAAGGTGTAAAAAATGTAGCAAGTTATGGAGTAAGGCACATAAATAGGTATAGTGAGAATAATTACAATATATTAAAGAAGTAGATGTGCAAGAGATTATGTGCAAATAGAGATATGGGGTGCAAAAAGAGCTAATTAAATAACATAATATAGGGATGAGTAGTTGGGCGGGCTTTAATTTCTAGATGGGCTGTGTACAGGTGCAGTGATCGGTAAGGTGTGACAACTGATGATGAAGTTAGGAGGGAGATAAGAGTCAAGAGATTTTTTTGTAATTGCGTCCAGTAGTTGGTCAGCAGAGAACTGGAAGGAATGGCGCTGCTAAAGGAGGTGTTGGCTTTGGGAATGACCAGTGAGATATATGCTGGAGGCCGCAGATGCGGGTGGGCGCTGGAGGTGAAATGAGCTAAGATAAGGGGGGATTTGGTTAGCAGTGATTTATAGATGCCGACAGGTTGATAAACAGAGCAATAAGAGCGTAAACAGGGGAGAGGGGGTTGGAGACAAAACGATGGCACTGTGATAGACTACATCAATTTTTGAGTAGAGTGTGAGGTTATTTTGTAAATGAATAGAATAAGGACGGTAGGATAGTAGTTTTATGAAGCATGTTTGGCAGCAGGAGTGAAGGAGGTTTGTTGCGTAAAGGAAGCGATTTAGATTTAACTTGAGGAGATTATGATGAAGATACAGTTAACAGACACCTAGATATTTGTAGTTTAGCTGAATATATGGTTAGTGACAGTATGTGATTTAAACAGTAGTAATACATAGTATTAGTTAACGAGTGATGTAGTTTAGCCTAAGCAGTAGTTTAGGATAGGATTTAGCAACATATGTGAATTGAACTGACAGAGTAATTTAGCAACAAAGTAGTAATTTAGAACAGTATGTTGTTTAGGACAGTATGTAGTTAACAGCATGTAGTTTAGAAATATAGAAAAGTAGTTTAGAGAGAGTAGTTAGACAGCATGTAGTTTAGCTGACAGCATGTAGTTTGAGCCGAAAGTGCATAGTAGTTTCCAGCCAACAGTATGTAATTTAACTGACAGCATGACCAGAGTTTTAGCAACAGTATGTAGTTTAGGCAACAGCATGTAATAAAATTTCGCGAGACAGTATGTATTTAGCACAGCATGAGTTTAGCAACAATGAGTGAAAGATGAGTAGCTGATAGCATGTAGTTTAAATACAATGAGTAGGGACACATGTATATAAGAGTATTTAGGCACAGATGTAGTTAACACAGTATGTAGTAAAAAAATGTAGAAAGATTAGTTTAGATGACAGCATGAGGAGATGAAGTGTATAGCTATAGTATGTAGTTTAGACCGATAGCATGTAGTTAGAACAGCAGTAGTTAGACGACAGCATGTAGTTAGGGACAGATGTAGTTTAGACAACAGTATTAGTTTAGCCGATAGCATGTAGTAGTGAAGTATGTAGTTTAAAGATGTAGTTTAAAATTAAGCAAGTATGTAGTTTAGCGACAGATGTAGTTTCAGAGTAGCGACAATGTAGTTAGCGACAGCATGGAGAGAGGAAGCATGTAGTTTAGGAAGAGTAGTTTAGAGATAGCATGTAGTTTAGCCAACAGCATGTAGTTTAGTGATAGTATGTAGTTTAGCGATAGCATGTAGTTTAGATGACAGCATGTTATCCACACTTCTCAAGGAATTGAAAACAGATTAACCAGGGTTGCAGGGGATGGAAATAAAAAAGATATGAATTATGTTATGAAATCGCAAAAACAACAGAATAAATAATTTTTTATTAAAGACAGAGAAAATAGGAGAATATTTATTTTAATGATGTCAACTTTATTTGTAACTCTTAATATTGAGAAATTACAGTATTGGAGCCAAACATTCATGAGGATATGACATAGGCTTAGAAAAAGCACACCCGCTAATAGGCTACCAGTAATAGGCTACTGGGGGTGTTGTCCCTGGGCCTCCCCTCTGTGTATACAGCCGTGACAATGCGGTCCGCCTTCACGTTCTTCGACGTAGGTATGACAGTGAAAATTAATCGGGGGAAAATAGGGCCACCTGGGGCGAGGATTACCCTCGCTGCCCGGATGTACTCCAGGTGACGGTGGGACTGGGACTTGCCAAAGCCCCGGAAAACCTCCGAGTAGTAGCCGGCGCAAAGCGCAAGTGGAGTGCAATTACGCACGGCTGAAATGGATCTATCATCTCACAGAAGCGGTATCCGAGGAAGGAGACGGACTGCTGGAAAACATACACTTCTGCCTTGGCATAAAGTATTTTCAAGAGTGGGCCAGCACTTGAAAGGGGACACATGTGGGGGTGTAAAAGGAGAGATGAGACACTAACAGCGAAAATGTAAAAACGCTCACAAAGGACGGAAGATGGATGGAGCACTCAAAGAGGGAATCACCAGGTATTATAACGCCCCGTGGGTTGTGCTGAATGTGTTTACTATCTCTCAGAAACGCAAGGAATACGACTCCTGAGATCTAATTTGGTGAAGAAGTACGTCCCATGACGGAATGAGGGGGAGAGGATAATAAATCTGATTGTCTCCTTAGGGTCGATAATAAGTAGGAGGAGAACGCCGCCCTTTCTTCTTCAAAGAAGAAACCGAGGAGGGGGGAAGGGAGGGAGCATAACTCTGGCGCAGGGACTCGGTGAGTATGCTTAAGCTCATTCAGCATGCGACAGTGGGTAGTAAATGACTCTGGGAGGTACAGGTACCCGGAGGTTTATTGGAATCCCCCCCATGAGGTGGGAATGGGTAGCTGGTTTGAAAAAATTGAGGATTTCGGGGGGAATGAGGTGAAGTAGTAAGACTTTCCACCATGGTTGCACCAACGGAAACACTCAGACACAGAACCCACCAACACTGTGAGAACCCTCTGCGGCCATGAGAAGGTGGGGTTGTGGAGGTAATAGATATTTATTTTTATTTTTTATTTCACCTTTATTTAAAGGTAAGATAGTTGAGAACAAGTTCTCATTAAATGCACACAAGATAAAGATATAGTGGAAAAAACAACAACACAGAGTTAATATGGGGAAAAAAAAACAAAATAATAAAATACAACAGAAAATATATATAAGTGTGTGAAATGTAGCAAGTATGGAGGAAGGCAAAAATAGGCTATAGTGAAAATAATACAATTAGTATTAACACTGGAATGCTAGATGTGCAAGAGATTATGTGCAAATAGAGATACGGGGGTGCAAAAGAGCAAAATAAATAAAATATAGGGAGAGAGGGGTGGGCTAATTTGAGATGGGCTGAAGTGAGTGATCGGTAAGTGCTCTGACAACTGATGCTTAAAGTAGTGAGGAGATAAGAGTGTAGCTTCAGAGATTTTTGAATTCGTCACATGGCAGCAGAGAACTGGAAGGAATGGAGGTCAAAGGAGGTGTTGGCTTTGGGAATGACCAGTGAGATATACTGCTGGAGCGCAGACTACAGGTGGGTGCTGCTATGGTGACCAATGAGGCCAGATAAGAGGGATTTGCCTAGTTGTGGTTTAAAGAGGGAGAGGGGAAAAATGTAGTGAGGACCAGCCAACAAGACGTAAGTACAGTTGGGTGTGTAGGGGGATTGGAGACAAAACCGGATGGCATGGACATAATATGCTGAGTAGAGGGAGTATTTTGTAAATGAATGCGAAGTAAGGATGGTAGGATAGTAGTTTTACAGGTATGGTTGGCAGCATGAGAGAAGGAGGCTTTGTGCTAAATGGAAGCATTCTAGATTTAACTTTGGATTGGAGATTCTTAATGTGAGTTGGAAGGAGAGTTTAGAGTCTAACCAGACACCTAGGTATTTGTAGTTGGTACATACTAGGTAGACCCCGAGAGTGGTGATTTAGTCGGGTGGGCGGGTGCAGCAGGTCGATTGGAAGAGCATGCATTTCTTTATAGTGTTTAAGAGCAGTGAGGTACTGAAGGAGTGTTGTATGGCATTGAAGCTCGCTTGGAGGTTTGTTAACACAGTGTCAATGAAGGGCCAGATGTATAAAAATGGTGTGCCTGCGAAGGTGGACTGAGAGTCACAGCAGCAGGAGGAACTAATAAAGGAGAAAAGAGTGGCCCAAGAATAGAACCCCGTGCACCCCCAAGAGATATAGGTAGAGCAACAGGCCCCCGATTTCGACACACTGAACTCTATTGAGAAGTAGTTGGAGAACCAGGCGAGGAGTCATTTGAGAAACCAAGGCTATTTAGTCTGCCAATAAGAATGCGGTGGTTGACAGAGTGAAAGCCTTGGCAGGTGACGAAGACGTGACAGTAAGTTATTATGGATCACGAAACGATTGATAGGGAGAAGGTAGTGGGATTCAAAAGGTCGGTGATCTGTTTGTTAACTTGGCTTCAAATATTCAAAAGAGAGGATGGATAGGTCTGTAACAGTTTGGATCTGAGAGTGCTCACCCCCCTCTTGAAGAGGGGGATGACGAGGCAGCTTTCCAATCCCTGGGGATCTCAGAGTTACGAAAGAGAGGTTGAACAGACTAGTAATAGGGGTTGACACACCCCGCGCTAGTTTTAGGAAAGAAAGGGTAATTGTTACAGTGATTTGTAGGGGGTCCGAGATTTTGCAGCTCTTTCAGAACAACTAATACCACAGGGAAAGCAGAGGACTCAGTAATAAAAAAAATGGATCTGCTCACAATAGTCTTTGGGTAATCATGGTGATTGGTGCAGGAACTTCCTGAACAAACCCGGACCCTTATGGATATCAAGTGCTCTGATGGGGAGGGGAATGGATAGGGGAACAGTGAAATGCGAGAGGGGGGAGAATGCGAAGTAGTGGGAACACTAGCGCCTTACAGGGGAACAAGGATGGGAAAGGGATAGAGGGTAAGTGGAGCAGAGGGCTCTGAATGAGTGTGGGTGTTGGATACCTGGGGTGATGCGAGAGTGACCTGCCTGCCGCCCAGACCAAAAGAACGCGACGACAACGTGGGGTGTACTGTCCCTTCGTGCCACCAGAGTGGCACTGTCGCTGTCGCCCTCCACCTCTCGGACGGGACCACCAGCTCCATCAGCTCGGGAAACAGTCGGCCAGGGTGGGAACGGGTGACCCCTTCCAGGACGCCCTCTGGCGCCAGCAGGTTGTAAATGGATGGCCATGTAACAGTGCGGAAGGAAACATGGTGTCCCGGCAGGCCAGCTCCCGCCCGACGCCCTCCCGCAGATGGCACCGGAAATGGTCGATCAGGACCGCGCTCAACCCGACCCCGCTGCAAGAGTCGAAACAACGAAGTCCTGCGTGGTCCTCGGGCCCCTGCTCAGGGATAGGCCGTCGCCTCGACCCTCGGGCGGGTGATCGAAGACCGACGAAGGGAGCGAACCCCCGTAGCTCTCAATGCAGCTCCTTCTTGTTCAAACCACGCCGTCCCACTCCAGGGCTTCCCCGAGAGGCAGGGAAACGAGGACGGACACCTTCTCCCACTCCGATGGGGCCGGGGCCTGATGCTGGAGAAGTAGAGCTCGAGTTGGAGGAGGAATCCTTGGCAGAGCGCCGCCGTCCCGGCGAACTCATGGTCGGGATATGATCCCACGGGTGCTGGGGTGTGGGTGGATGGATCCGGTTGGCACAGCTGGTCTCGACAGATCGGGTTTCCTTCCAGGCGTGGACAACAGAATAACCCGATCCATCGCTTTTAACTGGCGAGCATCGTGGAATGTCCTGGACCATGCCAGACAGGCATGGCCCCTCCCGCTGACTCAAGCGGGTGGGTGATTCTGTGATGAGTGTGATTAGAAGGAGAGTTTATTCCGCCGGACACAGTTGCGCGATAGCGACTTAGCAAAATACAGGACAGGGGAACAATCTGACCCCGGCAATAAAGAAGGGGTAGCTCCAAAAAATACAGGCACAGGGGAAATATTACCGGAATAAATAAAGACAGCTACACCAATCATATAAAAAATACACAAGGAAAGGGGGAGAGGGAACACTTATACACAGACTAATGAGGGGAATGAACCAGGTGTGTGTAATTGACAAGACAAAGACAAATGGAATGATGATATATGGAGGCAGTGGCTAGTAAAGTGAGAGAAGGAAACCTGCCGAACAAGGAGGGGAGAATGAAGTGGAACTACAAATAGGTACAGTTACAGTGCGGCAGGTGTGCTGGCTGCTGGTAAGCTTTCTGAGGACATAATTTTGCCAACACATGGCTAACCTTTGTTAAACCAGCTAAACAGGTGCTCTTAGCGTAAAATGTGTTTGTAGTTACTTTTCTAGCTAATATGTTATGTTAAAGTTTACAATTCCTCTTCCATTTAAAATGTGGGAGGTAAAATAATGAAAAACGATCTACCAAATTATTATTTTAAAATGTGATTATTGTGAATATATTTACCTGATGATAAGACAACAAAAATTTTTTTTGCTAATGTATGATAGGGGCTGTGCGGGTTTGCTTGGTAGGGAAACCCGTCTAAAATATGTGGTTTGTGGGTGCTTGTGTGTGGGGGGGGTGTGTGGTTGTGTACATATACATGTTACTGCCTGTGTCTTCTCTTCATAATATGTATGTGTTGCAGAGTTTGGCCTGGCCCACTTTGTGTGGATCACCCCCCTGCAGTGTATCCGTGTGTGGGGCGGGATCTGGGAGCTGATCGAGGTGAATGGTTCTGTGCCCTGGCTGCCCCTCGACCCTGCTGGGCACTCATACAGGCCTGCCTCTCCCAGAAGATGGGGCCTCAGAGGTGGGTACTGGAGACAGGAGATAACACACACACGCACACACACGACACGTACACACACACGTGTGAGATGGGTTGTACAAGACAGGTAGCCCTGATTCCACAGTGATCTCATCTTACCCACAGAGAACAGAACGGATGGCTGTAGCCCCCGAGAAATGTCAACAAAGTGGGAAACGTGCCATTCAGACATGCACAACTTTCACTGTTCATACAAAACTCTTTGATCCAGAAATAAATCTTGTTAATTAACATCCAAACCCGTTAGGTCTTCATGTTTATGTTCTAGCCACCCCCCCTGAAGTTGAAAAGCATTAATTGTATCAATATGGTGTGTGTGTGTTTTATTTGGTGTGTGTGTGTGTGTGTGTAATGTGTCATTCGGTGTGTGTGTGTGTGAGTGTGTGTGTGTACAGTGTTTATTCGTGTGTGTGTGTGTGTGTGTGTGTGTGCGTACGTGTGTCGGTTGTGTGTGTGTGTGTGTGCAGTAAGTTATTGTGTGGGGTGTGTGTGTGTGCGTAGATCGGGTGTTTATTATGTGTGTGTGGGATCATTATCAGGCAGAAAAGAGCAGGATGATAGCAGGGTCTGGCTCGACTCAGAGATTGTAGAGAAATCACTTAGTGAAGGCCATGGCTGGGAGGAGGTGAGGGGAAAAGAAATCAGACAAAGACACACCAAACAAAACCAAATAACAATACTGTAATCAACAGAGACAAGTGATCTAACAAGCAATGTTAGGGCAACGATCCGAGAGCTAAGGAAAGTGGTATGCTTTGACTCTATTGTATAACTCTAATACTTAACGTGAAAAGTCATGTTAGCAATACGTAACCCATCGAAGATTTGGGAACAAAAAAATTGGGATAGATGATCTGGACATAACAGATTCCATCAAGATAATTTACTTCACTTCCATAAATATGACTCAAAGCCAAAGGAAGGATTAATTGTGGCTCATGATCATGACACAGTGACTTTCACAAACAAAGCCAATCAGAGAACAATCCTGCATTGTGTAGTCAGCCAATGAACGGAGAGATCTATCCTGAGTGTGATGTTTTTTGTTATAAATCCTTGAGTAAATTGCCAATGATCAATGTTTAATCCCGTCTGATTTTGGAGAATTTTGGGTAAATCATAATTTGATTTCCCTTTGGCTGTTTGTCCACCTATTTATGCCATCAAGTACATGACAGGATGTTTGTAACCTTGTTTAGGCAGATTGTGACAAAAATATGGTCGCCCCCCCACTTCCTCCCTCCCCCTCCCAGGGATGAGATGAGCTGACGAGGAAGATTGGTTTGATTTCTACAGTGCCTCCTACTTCTTCTCCGCCATCCTGGTCATTGTGTCAGACATCGTGGCCTCATGCCCTCAGCAAGGTACTTTTCCCCACTGTCTATATATATATAATAAATCTGATTGACTGTGATGTTTTTGATGTTGTGAGTATTTGTTTTGTATTTGTATTGTAAAAGTATGACAAATTAATTTCCTCTTGGGATTAATAAAGGACCTTCTTATCTGTTTTAAGAAACAAGAAACACACAATCCTTCACATACAATGTAGACGTATTGTGCTGGATATAATGAATATGAGAAAAGATCTGTGAAATATCATTGGGGATAAAAAAGACAATTGAATGGGGGCATCAGGCATCATCTGAGAAGTGATCATTACACCGCCTCCTACTGCATGGTGTCGGATGACCCTCACCAGACAGTGCCTGGCCTATACAGATGTGGTAGACACGGGCGGTCACAAAGATAGAGGTGAGGAGGTTATGCGTACTTGGGCATGGGAGGAAAAGAGGATGGGGGGAGGGAGAGGAGAGGGATGGGGGGAGGACAGGGGAGAAAAGAGGGGTGGGGGAGAGGTCAGGGAGAAGAAAAAAGGGATGGGGGAGAGGGGATGGGGATGGGGAGGACAGGGGGGGAGAAGGGTGGAGGGAGGACAGGGGGAGGAGAGAGGAGGGGGAGTTAGGGGAGGATGGGAGAGAGGGGAGAGTGGAGAGAGGGTGGGGGAGGGGAAAGGGGAGGGAGATGGGGTGGGGGAGTGACAGGGGGGAGAGAAAGGAGGGAAGAGGAGATGAGGAGTAGAGAGGGTGAGGGGGATGGGGGGGGTGGGGGGGAGGAGGGGAGGGGCCGGGAGGAAAGGGGGGAGGTTGGGTGTGGAGGGGAGTGAGGGAGGGAGAGAGGGGTGGAAGGAGGGAGGGGTGGGGGGAGGATGGGGGAGAGGGAGGGGAGAAGGAGAAGGGGGGGAGGAAAGGGAGGGAGAGGGGGGGAGGTTGGGGGGGAGGGGTGGGGAGAGAGGGGTGGGAGGGTGAGAGGAGGGGGAGGGGGAGGAAAGGGGAGGGGAGAGGAGGTGGGGTGGAGGACAGGGGAGGAGAGAGGGGGGGAGGGGAGGACAGGGGGAGGAGAGAGAGGGAGGGGGAGGGGGAGGAGGGGGAGAAAGGGGGGGAGAGGAGAGAGGGGGTGGGGGAGGAAAGGGGAGGAGAGAGGGGTGGGGGGAGGACAGGGGGAGGAGAGAGGACAGGTCAGAGGAGAGGGGAGAGGGAGAGGAAAGGGGGAGTGAGAGGGGGAGGGGGGGGAGGAGAGGGGTAGGGGGAGGAAAGGGGGAGAGGAGAGGGGTTAGGGGAGGACAGGGGGAGGGGGGGGGGAGAGGGGGAGGAAGAGGGTGGGGGGAGGAAAGGGGGGAAGGGGGGGGGGAGAAAGAGAGGGGTAGGAGGAAGGGGAGGGGGAGGGAGAGAGGGGAGGGGAGAAGAGGGAGGGAGAGGGGATGGGGGGAGGACAGGGAGGGGGAGAAGAGGAGGAGGAAAAGGAGAGGGGTGGGGGAGTGGACAGGGGAGGGGAGAGGGGTGGGGGGAGGACAGGGGAGGGGAGAGGGGGGGGAGGGGGGAGAGAGGGGTGGTGGGGAGGACAGGGAGGGAGAGGGGTGGGGAGGACAGGGGGAGGAGGGAGGGAAGGAGTGAGAGGGTAGGAGGAAGGGGGAGAGGAGAGGGGTGGGGGAGGAAGGGAGAGGTAGGGGAGGGATGGGGGAGGACAGGAGTGAAGAGTGAGGGGAGGACAGGGGGAGGAGGGGAGGATGAGGGGAGTGAAGAGGGGTGGGGGAGGAAGGAGGGAGAGGGGCAGGGGGGAGGACAGGGGGAGGGGAGAGGGGTGGGGGGAGGACAGGGGAAAGAGGAGGAGAAGGGAAGGAAGAGGGGTGGGAGGAGGAGAAGGGGAGGAGGAGGGGGTGGGGGGGAGGAAAGGAGAGGGGTGGGGGGAGAGGGAGGAAAAAGAGAGGGTGGGGGGGAGGAAAGGAGGAGAGGGGTAGGAGAGGGGAGGAGAGGGGGGGGGAGGAGAGGGGGGAGGGGAAGGAGGGGAGAGGGGTAGGGAGGAAAGGGGGAGGGAGAGGGGAGGGAGAGGGTGGGGAGGGCAGAGAGAGGGGTGGGGAGAGGGGAGGGGGAGAGAGGGGGGGGGAGGAAAGGAGGGGAGAGGAGGGGGAGAGGGAGGGAGAGGGAGGGGGGAGGAAAAGGGGGGGGGAGAGAGGGGAGAGAGGGAGGAGGAGAGGGTGGAGGGAAGAGGGTGGGGGGAGGAAAGGGGAGAGGGGAGAGGGGGGGGGGAGGGGGAGAGGGAGGGAGGGGGGGAGAGGAGAGGGGTGGGGGAGGGAGGAGAGAAGAGAGGGAGGAGGAAAGGGGGGAGGGAGAGGGGTGGGGGAGAGGAGGGGGAGGAGAGGGGGGGGGGGGGAGGACAGGGGACAGGGGGAGAGGGGGTGGGGGGAGGAGGGGAGAGGGGGAGAGGGGAGGGGAGAGGAAGGGTTAGGAGAGAGGGAGGGGAGAGAGGGAGGGGGAATGAGAGGGAGAGGAGTATTAGGGAGGAAAGGAGGGAGGAGGGTGGGGGGAGGAAGGGGGGAGAGAGAGGGGGAGAGGGGGGAAAGGGGGAGGAGAGAGGGGGAGGGAGGGGGGGACAGGGGAGGGGAGAGGGTGGGGGGAGAGGAAAGGGAGGGGAGAGGGTAGGGAGGAAAGGGGGGGGAGGGGGAGGGGGGGAGAGGGGTAAAAGGGAGAGGGGAAGGGGGGTGGGTGGGAGGAAAGGGAGAGGGAGAGGGGGAAAGGGGGGGAGAGGGGGGAAAAGGGGAGGGGGTGAGGGGGAGAGGGGGGGGGAGGACAGGGAGGAGAGGTGGAGTGAGAGGGGCAAGGGGAGTGAGAGGGATAGGGGAGGAAAGAGAGGAGAGGGTAGGGGGAGGACAGGGAGGAGAGGGTGGGGGGAGGACAGGAGGGAGGAGGGGTGGGGGAGGACAGGGGGGAGGGGAGAGGTGGAGGGGGGAGGGGGGAGGACAGGGAGGGAGAGGGTAAGGGAGAGTGGGGGAGTGGACAGGGGGAGAGGGAGGGTGAGGGGAAGAGGGGCAATGGAGGAAAGGAGGGAGAGGGTGGGGGGAGGACAGGGGGAGGGGAGAGGGGTGAGGGAATGGAAAGGAGGAGGAGGGGAGGGAGAGGGTAGGGGGAGAGAAGGGGGGAGGGAGAGGCAGGGGGAGAGAAGGAGGGGAGAGGGGCATATGGGGGAGGAAGGGGGAGAGAGGGTAGGGGAGAGAAAGAGGGGAGGGGGAGAAGGGGGAGGGGAGAGGGGCACGGGAGGAAAAGGGAGGGGAGAGGGTAGGGGGGAGGGAGAGGGTGGGGGAGGACAGGGAGGGAGAGGTGGTGGGGGAGCAGAGGGATGGGGAGGAGAGGGGAGGAGAGAGGATGGGGGGAGGATGGGGGGGGGGAGGACAGGGGGAGGAGAGGGGGGGGGGAAAGGGGGAGGGGGAGAGGGGAGGGGGAGGAAGGAAAAGGTTGAATGTTCATCAGATGCAGTAAGTATGCTGGAATCCTTTGGGTCATCGTGGAAGTAGGCATTTAACTTGGGGAGAGTTGGTAGAAGGCTGTAAGTAGTTGGGAGTGGGCCGGGAAAATGAAAAGAAGATGTTGGATGGAGTTGGCTTGGAGAATGCACAGTATTGATATGTATATAATGTAAAATGTATAGACTTTGAGGAGAGGAAGTGGAGGGGAAAGGAGTGATGTTAACAGAAGTTGATGATAACTGGTTTTGTGATTGTAGTGTTCCCGAAGGTTATGTCAGTGTCCCCAAAGGTTATGTCAGTGTCCCTGAAGGTGGTGTGCAGTGTCCCTGAAGGTTATGTCAGTGTGAATAGTCAGGTACCGAATGGTAGGTCCCTGATGTAGTGTCCTGATGGTATGTAGTGTCCCTGATGGTTATGTCAGTGTCCTGACGGTTAGCGTCAGCAAGTCCCCGGAAGGCTGGCAGTGACCCCGAAGTTGCGTCAGTGTCCTGGAAGGTTGGGTAGTGTTTGAAGGTTATGTAGTTCTGTAGGTTAGTAGTGTCCGAAGGTTATGTTTGTTGGTGGTTGTCAGTATCCCTAAGAAGACTATAAATTGGCAAAAAAAAAAAACAAAAAAAACAAAACAACACACACACACACACACACACAAAAAAAAAAAAAAAAAAATAACACATACACAAAATACACATACACACACACACATACACACACACACACACACACATACAAAAAAAAAAAAAAAAAAAAAAAAAAAAAAAAACAAAAAAAAAAAAAAAAAAAAAAAAAAAAAAAAAAAAAAAATAAAAAACAAATAAATGATTAGACATGCGATAGTAATATAAGCAAAAAAAAATAAAAATAATATCATTTTTGGGATGTTAGAGTGTTTTAGTGTAAACTTAAACGAAAAACCAGATATAAAGTATTTAGAGATAATGGAGCTTATATATTTTTGAATAAGAATTTTGAAAAACAATACCAAAATAAAAACTAGACAGTGTAAGAGAGAATCTAAAATTCAAAAAATGTATGGCATGGGGCCTCATTGATTTTGGTATTATGCTTTGAGTCACTCATGTAGCATAAAAAAAAAAAATGTAGAATTGCAGGAAATTAGCTTAAAACAGCAACATTGTTATGTTGACAGGAGGAGGTCCTTTAAAAATGTTGGTCGGAGACAGCTGATAATAGCCACCACTACACACTAATTTTACACCACAAAAATAGGGAAGGAGAAAAAAAGAACCCCACACGCACGCGCAGGATTAATCACACGCACAAAGAGGAAGGAGAAGCTACCTGTTTGATTTAATGGACTCATCTTTCCAGTCCAACATCTGGAATCCAAAACACCAACTGCACCCCAAGACACATACATGCCCCTTCATACGCTTGCCATAAGACATCAAGAAATAGAGAGAGAGAGACAGCAGTTATGGCAAAAAGATATTGTCACAGTAAGTGTTGCAGTTTATCAGGGATTTCTCTATTGAACATGTTTAATTTGTTACGAGCCACTCCACTGCACAGGACACCACGAGTAGGAAACACATGTTGTTATTCTGTTATGACACTAGGTGTTCCACTGTGAATGTGTGGAAGGGGTGTGTGTGTGTGTGTGGGGATGGCAGATGTTTGTGTGTGTGAGAGGGGGTGTGTGTGCGGTGGGGTGGTGGTGGTTGTGTGTGTGTGTGTGTGTGTGTGTGTGTGCAATGCGTGTGTGTGTATTGAGTTGACTTGTTAGCTGACAAGATAATATTCTTGTCTGTTTAATTTGTAACATATTAGTGGTTTTAACTTTGTTTGTTGTTGAGGAATACCTCTGTAAAGAGGAGTAAAATATTGGAGTGCACAACCGACCACCACTGAGGTAGAGCTGGTCAACGTGACTGCCTGGATGAGGTAGTGTGTGTGTGTGATTATTATTTTGATGATAACTAGTATTGTGTAGGTAAAAGGCAATTCATCATCATGACCACAGAACAACTTGTCAGTTTGAAGTGTCGTGAGGCAGTACATTTAATTTATGGAACATATGATCCAAGTAGGTAGAAAATAATTGTGTTAGATGCTTTGTGCACTAATTTAGATAACTAACAAAATGCAATGCTACACGGTGGTAAACGATAAAAATCCATCTTATGCTGGGAAAATCTGGTTAGGAATCCATTCGATTTATCACACCAGGATGAGTATCCCAGTGTCTCCTCTTCCCGGGAAAGTTATTTTGGGAATAGGCCAGAGGTGTCCGACTGGTCTTTATTGTGGGACTGGGGGTACGTGAGCTCATTTGAATATGAATGTGACGCAGTGTAAGCTTTGGAAATGACAGAAGCCCTTAGAAGAGCACTGAATCCGATAAAACGTACCCAGTCAATGATTGAAACGAACCAACCAGAGTTATATTTCTCTCCTACAGAAGTCTCACTCCTACCAGTGATTTGATTTTATGGAAATGTTGACGGATTAGATATTTTCCTTAGGTTTTTTTTTTGGGGCCCAAGAGTCTCCTGTCTCAGTGATTCAGAATCTTGGAAAGAAATGACAAAAATTTACATTTCTAATTGTGAACATTTAGCATAAAGTATCAGAGCATTTTATCACTAGTCTGTTTTCCCCTTTATGCCCAAATAGTATTCCTAATACAAACAGAGCTGTACACACATGAGCTCACCCTCTTTCAGACAAGCGGTTGGTATATTGTATGAGAGATAGGTACATTTGATGTAATAAATATTCTGAACCCTCCCCCCCCCCCCCCCCCCCTCTCTCTTTCCCTCTCTCTCTCCCCCTCTTTCCCCCCCCCCCCCCCCCCCCCTCCCCCCCCATCCCCTACCTCCTCTTTCCCCCCCTTCTTCTATTTCCCCAACTCTCTTCCCTCCAGGGTGATGGAGAGTTGTTTTGAGAAGATAAAGAGGAGAACAAACATCAAGGTGACAGGGTTCTTCACCAACCTATATGTTGCAGCGTGTCAAAAAATCAGCTGGTACCTGGAGAAGGGTGAGATGCTGGCGGTGGCTGGATATCAGGAAAGGTAGCACTACACTCACTGTCGTCTGGGAACACTGGAGTGGAGGGAGGGAGGTTGGGTTTGTATTTATTTATTGGGTGGAGATGAAGGAACAATTAAATAAATTCTAAATGTACCAACCGCAGTCCTGTAATTCTATATACTATGTATAGTTATTCCAACGATTGAGCCTAATATTGAGTTTTGGAAACACAAAGAAGTAAAGTGGGAAAATGTTAATAGTAGGCTAGTGGGAAGACCCTGGATAAAAAGTATAAATGCGAGATTAAGACACATTTTTCCTCCAACTGGTAAGTAGTGTTCTAGAAATTGTAGCTTTGTTGGACGGGAAAAAAAAGATCGGGTGAAAAAATTGGGTAGGTATTTTCATTCCAGCAACAGAGATGGCGTAACTAAGGGAGTCCAAAATGTAGCCCAAGTCAAAGACTCCCGAAGTTAGGGGCCCGGGAAGCTTACACACACACTAATGTGTGCTTCAGTAGAGATAAAAATGTTATTTTATGTGTTTTGGCCTTGAATTCCTGTGTCTCCCCCCAGAGTTCCCTGGCTGATGATGATCCTGGGAGGAGCTGGTCGTCTGAGGGGTAAGATCAGATACAGCGGGAGATTTTCAGAGGAAGCGAACATCCGTGACAACATCCGTGTGACCTAAGTTCCGCTACACCTCGTCATAAGGCGTAGCTGGAGGAGGTAAGTGGATGAAATATGTAAACTGTTGTGTGTTTGGTTGTTAGTGGTTAGAATTCTTTTCAGGTTGGTTTTGATGTAGTAGCCAGATTGTTTCTTTTACTTTTTCTGCTTCCTTTGTCTTTGCTTTCTTTTCGACCTCGCTTAATTTTTATTTTACTGAATAGTTTTTTCTACTTCAACCTCCCCCTTTGTTGCTACTCAACCACCCGCTGTTGTACCCCAACCCCCCCCTGTTGCTACCTCTCAACCTCCCCGTGTTATCTTCAACCTCCCACCGTTCTGTTGCTACCTCAACCAAACCCGTTCTGTTGCTACTCTCTCAACCCCCCGTTCTGTTGCTACCTCAACCTCCCCGTTCTGCTGCTACTCCTCCTCAACCTCCCCCTGTTCTGTTGCTACTCTAACCTCCCCCGTTGTTGATCTCTCAACCTCCCCCGTTCTGTTGCTAGTCTCAAGAAACCGCCGTGTATATTTAACCCAACCCTTCTCCCTGACTCAATTCTACTTTGCTGTTACAGGAGCCTTTGCGGAGGGGATGTGTATATTTTCAGTTATAACACACACACACACACACACACACACACAACACACACACACACACTGAACACACACACACACACAAACTAACACACACGCAAACACAATCCTGTCCTGGCCTCCTGTGTGGGAGCCCCAGTGTAAGGTGGTGGGCAGTGTGTTTGCAAAGTGTGCCTCAGCAGGGGGGCCTTGTCCCTGGATTACTGTGAGACACCCCCGCTGCGCAGGGACACATCACATTATGTCATTGGGACGGAATATAGTCAGAGTCACAGGCATTGATGTAGACTAGACTAGAGCATTCATTGTCAATCTGTGTATTCTGTGTATATTTAGGATCAGGAGTTTTTCTGACTACGTGACCTGACCAGAAAAGGCACCAGAGCTACTATACAGTAGCAATCATTGGTTTTAATTTAGACTTCTGAGAAGGCATGAAAATGATTAAAGTGGCAAATTGGCACATCATGCCCTGGGGTATTGATGATTTGCCACAGATAATGTGGATGGGGTTAACAAATCAAATCAAATAAATGTTATTGGTACATGGCCGAATACAACGGTGTAGATTACAGTGAAATGCTTATTAAGCTAACCAACAATGCAGTTAAGAAAGAATACAACAAAAATCACAAAAAAAATACAATATAAAATAATAGAAATAAAAAGTAACAAATAATTAAAGAGCAGCGTAAAATAACAATAGCGAGGCTATATAAGGGGGTATATAGAGTAATGTGGAGGACTGGTTAGTCGAGGTAATTGGGAATATGTAATGTATGTAGAGTTATTAAAGTGATATGCACAGATAATAAATGAGGGTGGCAGCAGGAAAGAGGGTGGGTGGGGAATGCAAATAGTCTGGGCAGAGCTATTGGATTAGATGTTCAGGAGTCTTAGGGGAGAATTTTAGAAGCTGGGATTAGACTTGATGGGCCCGGTACGTGAGCGGAAGTAGCAGGAGAGAACAGTCTATGACTTGGGTGGCTGGAGTCTTGGATCAATTTATAGGGCCTTCCTCTGACACCGCCTGGAAGAGGTTGATGGCAGGAAGCTTGGCCCCCAGTGATGCATTTACTGGGCCGTACGACCACCCTCTTGTAGGGCCTTGCGGTGGAGGTCGAGCAGTTGCCATAAGATGAACAGTAGGAACCGATGGTGCAGGAATTTTAGGATCTGAGGAATCGCATGCCAAATCTTTTAAGGGGAAAGGTTTGTGTGTCTTACGATGTCTTGGTGTGCTTGGACCATGCTAGTTGTTGGTGATGTGGACACCAACTTGAAGTTAAGCTCTACTACAGCCCGTGATGAGAACGGGGGAGTGGTTTATTTTCCTGTAGTCCACAATCATCTCCCTTTGTTTGATCACGCTGAGGGAGAGGTTAGTGTCTGGCACCACACCGTCAGGTTCTGACCTCCCCTATAGGCTGTTTGTTGTGGTGATCAGGCCTATGGTGTTGTGTATATGGCAAATGATGGTGTTGGAGCGTGGTGGCCAGCAGTAGGAGTATAGGAGGGGACTGAGCACGACCCTGAGGGGCCCCCGTGTTGGGAGGATCAGCGATGGGGATGTGTTATTACTACCCTTACCACCTGGGGGGAGCATGAAGTCAGGATCCAGTTGCAGAGGGAGGTGTTTAGTCCAGGGTCTAGCTTAGTGATGAGCTTTGAGTGAACTATGGTGTTGAAGGAGGATAAGAATAGCATTTGAATAGGTGTTATTTTGTCAGGTGTGAAAGGGCAGTGTGGAGATAATAGAGATTTGCATCATTGTGGATCTGTTGAGGCGGAATGCAAATTGGAGTAGTTAGGGTTTGGATAATGGTATTGATATGAGCCATGACCAGCCTTTCAAAACACTTACATTTAGCAGACGCATCAGAGAGCGCGACTTTTACAGTTAGTGAAAACATATATATTTTTTTTTTTATATGGCCCCCGGGGAATCGAACCCACAACCCCATGCGCGTTGAAATGCATTGCTCTATCAACTGAGCTACATCCCTCCGCCGGCCATTCCCCCCCCTACCCTGGGCCACATTGTGCCGCCCAGATGGGCGGGTGCGATAGAGCCTGGATTGAAACCAGGATCTCTAGTGGAGGCAGTTAGCACTCGCGATGCAGTGCCTTAGACCACTGCGCCCACCAGAGTACACTTTTATGGCTACAGACGGGAGTGTAGGGGGTAGTTATTTAGGCAGGTTATTTTAGTGTTTTGGGCACAGGGAATATGGAGGTCTGCTTGAATGATGTTGGTATTAGTGACTCAGACAGGGGAGAGGTTGAAAATGTAATGAAGACGATCTTGCCAGTTGGTAGCGCGGCTCGACCCGGTAATCGGCCCCCTGGCCCTGCAGACCTTTAAAGTTATCACATGGCTACGGAGAGAGAGATCACACAGTATTGGAACAGCTGATGCCTCATGCATGTTTCAGTGTTACTGGCCTCGAAGAGCATAGAAGTAATTTAGCTTGTTGGTAGGCTCGGGTCACTTTGGGCAGCTCAGCAGTTGTAGCTTCCTTCGTAGTCTGTAATAGCTTTGAGCTGCCACATCCGAAGACGAGCATCAGAGGGTAGTACGATTCAATCTTAGCCTGCGATTGACGCGGCTGTTTATTGGTCTGCCAGAGTGCATAGGGGAATTCGGGTTAGAGTCCGGCCCTGAAAGGGCAGCTCTATCCTTTAGCTCAGTGCGGATGTTGCCTGTAATCCATAGCTTTGGTTGGGGTATGTAGTAAGTCACTGTGGGGGACGATCACGCCATCGATGCACTTATTGATGAAACCAGTGACTGATGTGGTATACTCCCCATTGCCATCGAAAGAATCCCGAACATATTCCAGTCTGTGCTAGCAAAACAGTCCTGTAGCTTAGCATCTGCTTCATGGACCACCTTTTATTGACTCCGAAGTTATGGAGCTTCTGCTTCAGTTTTTGCTTGTAAAGGAATAGGAGGATAGAATTATGGTAGATTTTCCAAATGGAGGGCGAGGGAGAGTTGTATGGTCTCTGGTGTGGAGTAAATGTGGTTAGAGTTTTTTTTGTTGACATTTAACATGCTGGTAGAAATGAGGTAAAAATTTAACTGCATTAAAGTCTGCAAGGAGCACCTCCTCTGGATGAAGTGTTTTCGGTTTGCTTATGGTCAATACAGTATTGAGTGTGGTTTAGTGCAGCTTCGGGGGTAAATAGAAGTATGAAGAATATAGATGAAAACTAGTAGATAGTGTGGTTACAGATATGAGATATATCAGGCAAGCAAAACCAGAGACTCTTAGATATGTAACACAGTGTTTACAGATATAAGACGCCACCCCCTTGTTTACCAGTGGCGCGTATTGAGATAAATAAGTAACCACCAGCTGTATGTTATTATGTATGTCATACACTGGTGAAACATAGATATTACATTTTGAATGGCCGGGAGGATATTGGCTATTGCACTTTATATAAGGACTGTAAATTGGCCAATAGTATCGATGGCAAAGGCAGATTAGCCACTGTGACGGCTCCTAACCAAAACCCGATCCCTGCGATATCTCCTTTTCTTTCGGTATGAAGACAGGGATGAGGGGCGTCGGGTGTCTGGAGCAAAACATACTCATAAAATAAAAATATATCATTCAAGTGAGTAATCGGTTGATGTCAGAAGCTCTTTTGCCTCATAAGAGACGGTAGCAGCAAATTATGTAAAAATAATTATCAAACAATGCGTAAAAAACACACAAAATAGACGGTTGGTTAAGAGTCATAAAAGAGATTACTCAATGGCTGTTTGACATAACAACAGGGTGTGTTTAAAGCAAACACTATGTGTGAACCTATTTTAACGCTTTGACAGCTCAGATAGTGACCGTTCTTTTTGTAATTGTAATGTGTACCTTTTTCAAATTCAATTGAGTGACTTTAGAAGAGTCATGAATATAACATCTTATGAGTGATATGAAAAAGCAATCTGGATATGTGTTGAGACAGAGAGAAAAGAGGAGACACCTGTTTCTGTGTGCCCAGACGAATCAGACTGTGTTTAGTGGGCTTGTGATTGTGTTGTAGTCTATTGTTGCCTGTCCTAGGACCAGTACAACTACATGGGGGGCGTATTTGTAAAACCCAAGATTGTACACATTAGCCTTAGTTAGCTCTGTATGTTTAGCAGTGACAGGATAGTTCAATGGCACCATATTCCAGAAAGTGAATAAGGTAAAAATAGACTTATAGGGAACAGGGTGCCATTGGGATGCATCCAGTGGTTTGTTTAGTATGAGACACACAAGGTGCTTTTTTTCCACTTGCTGCTGTTTTAACTAAACAACCGTTAATTTAATTCAAATGCCTCTTGACAGCAGAAGTTTCAAAAGGTAGGGGTTTTATGACTGTGTTCATTCACTGTATGACTTCAATTATTATTTTATATATTGGTGTACATGTGTTTTAGATGTTTGAGTTTGAGCACCGTAATTACCTAATAATGAACAATTATCACTGTGTCGTTGTGATGTTTTTATATATATTTCAGTGTTTTTGTTTGGTATTGTTTGGTATGTGGAGCAATTAGACTTTTTGAAATCCAACCATTGTGTCTTTAGCTAGGGTATTTATATGAAATATATATATTATTTTGAAATAGCTTTAATGTGGAAAAGGAATTGGATTTGCAAAACTCAACAGGTTGTACATTTTCACCAGGCCTCAGGTTAATTTAATTTCACATTTAAACAATTGACAGAAACTAGGGGACGTTGAACTGAGTCTTTGCCCAGTTTGTTGTCAACATTCTTTCAGGAGTAATAGACGTAAACAAACTGCTTGTTTATATTTCTTTAGCTGCCATCTCAGTCTGTTATGTCTGCTAAGGTATTGAACTTTGATTTTGTTTTCCTTGACAGATTTAGTAGGGCTATGATGTCCCTACTCCCCTACATTTCATATTTCAGTTTTTGATTTGTGTGTGTGCGTCTCAAACATGTATCTAAACCCCTGCTGCTCTCCCCTCAGGATCTGGCCCTGCTGCCGGAGAAAGACAAGACGCCCCCTTATGGAGGGAGGGGTGACCCTTAGTGGAGGTCAGAGGGCGAGGATAGGTCTGGCCAGGTACGTACCTGTACACACACACCTGTCTTTCAGCACGTATCACTCACCCCAGCACCTGTCACCATGGTAACGTTAATTCATGAAGTCTCCCTCCGTTCAATATAAAAGACCCAAGATATGTTTAGTCACTCACTCTATGATCTACTCGCAAAACACTGTGGTGGATTTCTTAAAGTCATGACTGGTGTTGTGACTCGTTAAATGTATATTTCTATACTTACTTGTCAATGGAATGTAACATGATACTCTTGAAGGAAGAATCCATTTTGTGTTGTTTTGCCCTGGAGACTCCTGGTATGGGACGGTGTATGGATAGTGATTCTGGTCATAATGCCCTATGAAAAAATATGATTACTACAGTATCAATATCTTTTTTCATCTGACTGTTAGTTCAGCTTAGAGGTCTTCTCGGGTACAAAAAGTTGGACCCGGACCCGATAAGGGAACCGGGACCCGAACGGACCCAGAACAATCAGACTCGACCCGAAGGCACCCAACGACAACCAGACCTAGATCCGACCCGTTCCCTAACGGGTCCGGGTCTAGACCCGAGTGACAAAAAAATTATGTTTATCAGTCAAGTTGCTCTTCTTGTTAACGAATAGGTCTGTATATGTTGGCTAGGCCTTCTATAAGTCAATAAATTAACCTTATTAGCGTAAAAGAAATATGCTATAGGCATATCTGCATTGCTTGCTGTTTAGGTTTAAAGCTGTGTGTCTGTACATGCACTTTGTGACATCTGCTGATAAATAATATATGCAGAGCCCTGGTCGGGTCCACTTGGGTCTATCAGCTGTAAATGTAGACCCAAGACCTGATTACAATCAAACAGGACCTGACACGGACCCGAACAAAAAGTTCGAATTTTGGACCCAGACCCGCTCAAGTCTCGGGTATTTGGGTTCGGGTGGACCCGTGAAGACCTCTAGTCCAGCTCCTATAACTGTAGTGTTTTATAATCTAATATTGCCGGTGCTTCTGCAACCTTTTTCTTACTCCCATTGAACCTCTATGTCTAGTCCAACGTTCCGACATATGCATTATTTATTGGTTTTATTGTCCCGGGTCTCCATTTGCTCCCACTTAACTGAGAGAGCATCACTGTCATTTTGGCTAGATTGTCATTGTAAATGTATCACTTAAACTGAGTTGAATCCCACAGGGACTTGACTTCCTAATTTACAAGCCTGTTTGATTTATTACCTACTTCCATTTATGTTTGTGTGTGTATCTCTGTGTGTGTGTATCTCTGTGTGTGTGTGTATCTGTGTGTGTGTGTGTGTGTGTGTGCATGTGTGTGTGTATCTGTGTGTGTGTATCTCTGTGTGTGTGTGTGTGTGTGTGTGCGTGTGTGTGCTTTTACAGAGCTGTGTACAAAGACGCTGACCTCTACCTGTTGGATTCGCCTTTCACCCACCTGGACATTGTGACGGAGAAAGCGATCTTTGAGAGGTCTGTCTGTGGCTCAACACTGAGGATTTCATATGGGCTGGGGTCTGTGAGATGGGGGTGGGGGATGGAATGGTTGGAATGGGCTGGGTGAATGGTTAAGGAGAAGAGAGAAGGTTAAGGTTAAGGTTGCATCTTTCTTGTTGTCTTTGACCTATTGAGAAATTGGGTTAGGTGGTGAAGTGTGAGGGGCGATCAAAGGGCTTTTTGTGGAAATGTCACTTTCTGTCTGACATGAATGATCTTTGATCTAATTTCGGACATTTGTGTTATCAGCATCTTCCCTCCCAGAAATGAGGGCAAGCACAGGATTGAACAGCAATGTGAAACGTATCATCTCTTTTTATTGTTTTCCAAAGGTCACTTCATGCCTGTCTGTTAAAGTAAAAGTTGATAAACTAAACAAAGGATACATGTGTTTTCTCTTGCCAGGTGTCTGTGTAAACTGATGTCCTCCAAGACTCGTATTGTGGTCACCAGTAAGCTGGACCACCTTAAGAGAGCGGACAAGATCCTTCTGCTTCACAACGGAGTGTGTTATTTCTACGGCTCCTTCTCCCAGCTGCAGGCCCAGAGACCAGACTTCAGCTCCCTACTCCTGGGCCTGGAGGCCTACGATAACATCAACGCTGAACGCCGCAGCTCCATCCTCACCGAGACCCTCCGACGTGTCTCCATCGACGAATCCGCTGTCCTCCGTGGCCCCGAGCCCATCCGCCAGTCCTTCCGCCAGCACCCGCCATCAGTCATCAACGGCAACACAGGACCTCAAGGCATCACCATCGCCGGGGGCGACGGTCTCACAGATGCGGAGAAACGTAAACAGTCGATTATCTTAAATCCATTAGCAGCGGCACGTAAGTTCTCCTTCATTGGTACTGGGCCCCAAAACAGCCAGGCTCCGCCCCCAGGGTCCACCACCATCGAGGACGGCGTGCGGGAGCTGTCAGAGAGGAAGTTCTCTGTGGTCCCCGAGGACGATCAGGTGAGGGTGCTTTTCTATTTTTTATTTACATAGTGCTCTTAGAGTTCGGTAATATCGGAGGAGTGGGGGTGTCTCTTTATTAACAACAGCTGGTGTGCGATCTCTAATATTAAGGAAATCTCAAGGTTCTGCTCGCCTGAGTTAGAATACCTCATGAAACACTGTAGACCATAACATTTACCAAGAGCGTTTTCATATGTATTTTTCATAGCTGTCTATTTACCAACACAAACTGATTCTGGCACTAAGAACGCACTCAACGAGCTGTATAGGGCCATAAGCAAACTCCTAGTGGCCGGTGATTTTAATGCAAGGAAACTGAAATCCGTTTTACCTCATTTCTACCAGCATGTCACCTGTGCAACTAGAGGGATAAAAACTCTAGACCACCTTTACTCCACACACAGAGACGCATCCAAAGCTCTCCCCCGCCCTCCATTTGGCAAATCGAACCATAACTCTATCCTCCTGATTCCTGCTTACAAGCAACAACTCAAATGGGAAGTACCAGGGACGTGCTCAATACAAAAGTGGTCCATGAAGCAGATGCTAAGCTACAGGACTGTTTCGCTAGCACAGACTGGAATATGTTTCGGGATTCATCCGATGGCATTGAGGAGTTTACCACATCAGTCACCGGCTTCATTAATATGTGCATTTGACGACGTTGTCCCCACAGTGACCATACATACATATCCCAGCAAGGTGCCATGGATTTCTGGGAACATCCACATTGAGCTAAAGACTAGAGCTGCCGCTTTCAAGGAGCAGGACACTAATCCGGAAGCTTATAAGAAATCCTGTTACGGCTTCCGACGAACCATCAAACAGGCAAAGCGTCAATACAGGACTAAGATTGAATCCTACTACACCGGCTCTGATGCGCATCGGATATGGCAGAGCTTGCAAACTATCATGGATTACAAAGGGAAACCCAGCCGAGAGCTGCACAGTGACCGAGCCTACCAGACAAGCTAAATGCCTTCTATGCTCGCTTTGAGGGAAGCAACACTGAACCATTTGTGAGAGCACCAGCTGTTCTGGACGACTGTGTGATCACAATCTCCGTAGCCGATGCGAATAAGACCTTTAAACAGGTTAACATTCACAAGGCCGCAGGGCCAGACGGATTACCAGGACGTGTACTCAGAGCATGCGGTGACCTGCTGGCAAGTGTCTTCACTGACATTTTCAACCACTCTCTGACCAGTCTGTAATACCTACATGTTTCAAGCAAACCACCATAGTCCCTGTGCCTAAGAACACCAAGGTAATCTGTCTAAATGGCTATTGCCCCGTAGCACTCACATCTGTAGCCATGAAATGATTTGAAAGGCTGGTCAAGGCTCACATCAACACCATCATCCCAGACACCCTGGACCCACTCCAATTCGCATACCGCCCCAAAAGATCCACAGATGACACAATCTTTATTGCACTCCACACTGCCCTTTCCCACCTGGACAAAAATAACACCTATGTGAAAATGCTGTTCGACTACAGATCAGGGTTCAACACCATAGTGCCCTCCAAGCTCATCACTAAGCTAAGGACCTTGGGACTGAACACCTCCCTCTGCAACTTGATCCCTGACTTCCTGACGGGCTGTCCCCAGGTGGTGAGGGTAGGCAACAACACATCCGCCACACTGACCCTCAACACGGGGGCCCCTCAGAGGTGCATGCTCAGTCCCCTCCTGTACTCCCTGATCACCCACGACTGCGTAGCCGCGCACGACTCCAACACCATCATTAAGTTTGCCGATGACATGACAGTGGTAGGCCTGATCACCGACAATGATGAGACAGCCTATAGGGAGGAGGTCAGAATGGCAGTGTGGTGCCAGGACAACAACCTCTCCCTCAACGTGGGCAAGACAAAAGAGTTTATCGTGGACTACAGGAAACGGAGGGCTGAACATGCCCCCATTCACATTGACAGGGCTGTAGTGGAGCGAGTCCAGAGCTTCAAGCTCCTCGGTCTCCACATCACTAAGGACCTATCATGGCCCAAACACACTAATACAGTCGTGAAGAGGGCACGACAACGCCTCTTCTCCCTCAAGAGGATGAAAAGATTTGGTATGGGCCCTCAGATCTTCAAAAGGTTATACAGCTGCACCATTGAGAGCATCTTGACTGGCTGCATCCCTGCTTGGTATGGTAATTGCTAGGCATCCAACCACAAGGCTCTACAAAGGGTAATGCGTACGGTCCAGTACATCACTTGTTTTGTGTTACTATAGCAAAAATGTGTTTTGTTGGTTAAGGGCTCGTAAGTAAGCGTTTCACTGTAAAGTCTACACCTGTTGTATTCGGCGCATGTGACAATTAAAACTGGTCTTATTGTACTTTATTCTACATGTTTTTCATTGATTACATTTATAGTTGTTACACTGTTTGACAGGAGAGCTTGCATGTAAACATTTAATTGTACTGTGTTTAAATTACTTTGCTGTATCCTGTACATATGACAAATAAACTCATGTTGTTGTTAATGAGAATGTGTTCTCAATGACTTACCTGGTTAAATAAAAGCAAAATATATTTAAAAAATCTAACTTTAATTTGATTTGATTATAGGTGGAAGAGTCGCTGCCCCGGGGGAATCTGTACCACGACGGCCTGCAGCACCTGAGCGGGCAGCGGCGCCAGTCTGTGCTGCAGTTCATCACCAACGCCAAGGGGCAGGGCAGGAGGGAGCAGCTCCAGACGTCCTTCAGGAAGAAGCTGTCCATCACGCCGCAGTGCGAGCTGGCCTCTGAGCTGGACATCTACGCACGACGCCTGTCCAAAGATAGTGTCTATGACATCAGCGAGGACGTGGACGAGGAGGACATGGAGGTTGGTTCAGTGATGGGAGCAGGTTGGGTTCAAGGCAGCTTGGACCTTTTCCCCTGTAGCTGCTGGTCTTTAAGAGCACATGGAGGTTATGGTTAGGGTCAAGGAGTTGCCATGGGGACGTCATAGATTGTTCACCAGTGTTTGAACCACCTTTTTCAAAGCAAAGTTTGAACATAAACGTTTAAAGACAAAACACAAAGAACAGCTAGGTTTTAGTATTTGACATATTTATTTTGTCTGTTTGCAGCAATGCTTTGCAGACGAGCGTGAGAACGTGTTTGAGACGACATCGTGGAACACCTACCTGCGTTACATCTTCACCAACAGGAACCTGGTCTACGTCCTCATCTTCATCTTCCTCGTCTTCGCTCTCGAGGTAAAGAAATGAAAACATTAGATGATCCCTGTCTCAGAGATACTGTAGAGCAGGGATGGGCAACTGGCGGCCTGCTGGCCACATGTGGCCCCCCTTTTGAAGGCCCTCGGATCAATTATTTATTTATTTTAGGAGGGAACTCAGTCTGGGTCTTAACTTACTGTTGCGAGTTAGAATAGTAGAATACACAAGGTGCAATTTCTAAATGTGGTTGTGCATCAGCAGTTTTTCTCAGTCGCTGATAGTCAGTCAATTACCCCATGTCAGCTAAAAATGTTTAGATTGCTAAGTTAGTTTAGTAGCCAGCTATCTAAAGTTGTTATCATGGTCGAGTTACCGGCCTGGGGGTCCCCATGATGCTCGCAGACCCGCGAGCAATTGTGGCCTCTCATGATGAGTTCAGATTTTTTGTTACCCCCACCCCCATCAAAGTTGCCCATCCCTGCTGTAGAGATTATATAATAAACGATACCATCACTGTATTAGAGTTAAGATTCTACACTGCTCATAAAAATAAAGGGAACACTTAAACAACACAATGTAACTCCAAGTCAATCACACTTCTGTGAAATCAAACTGTCCACTTAGGAAGTAACACTGATTGACAATAAATTTCACATGCTGTTGTGCAAATGGAATAGACAACAGGTGGAAATTATAGGCAATTAGCAAGACACCCCCAATAAAGAAGTGGTTCTGCAGGTGGTGACCACAGACCACTTCTCAGTTCCTATGCTTCCTGGCTGATGTTTTGGTCACTTTTGAATGCTGGCGGTGCTTTCACTCTAGTGGTAGCATGAGACGGAGTCTACAACCCACACAAGTGGCTCAAGTAGTGCAGCTCATCCAGGATGGCACATCAATGCGAGCTGTGGCAAGAAGGTTTGCTGTGTCTGTCAGCGTAGTGTCCAGAGCATGGAGGCGCTACCAGGAGACAGGCCAGTACATCAGGAGACGTGGAGGAGGCCGTAGGAGGGCAACAACCCAGCAGCAGGACTGCTACCTCCGCCTTTGTGCAAGGAGGAGCAGGAGGAGCACTGCCAGAGCCCTGCAAAATGACCTCTAGCAGGCCACAAATGTGCATGTGTCTGCTAAAACGGTCAGAAACAGACTCCATGAGGGTGGTATGAGGGCCCGACGTCCACAGGTGGGGGGTTGTGCTTACAGCCCAACACCGTGCAGGACGTTTGGCATTTGCCAGAGAACACCAAGATTGGCAAATTCGCCACTGGCGCCCTGTGCTCTTCACAGATGAAAGCAGGTTCACACTAAGCACATGTGACAGACGTGACAGAGTCTGGAGACGCCGTGGAGAACGTTCTGCTGCCTGCAACATCCTCCAGCATGACCGGTTTGGCGGTGGGTCAGTCATGTTGTGGGGTGGCATTTCTTTGGGGGGCCGCACAGCCCTCCATGTGCTCGCCAGAGGTAGCCTGACTGCCATTAGGTACCGAGATGAGATCCTCAGACCCCTTGTGAGACCATATGCTGGTGCGGTTGGCCCTGGGTTCCTCCTAATGCATGACAATGCTAGACCTCATGTGGCTGGAGTGTGTCAGCAGTTCCTGCAAGAGGAAGGCATTGATGCTATGGATTGGCCCGCCCGTTCCCCAGACCTGAATCCAATTGAGCACATCTGGGACATCATGTCTCGCACCAACGCACGTTGCACCACAGACTGTCCAGGAGTTGGCGGATGCTTTAGTCCAGGTCTGGGAGGAGATCCCTCAGGAGACCATCCGCCACCTCATCAGGAGCATGCCCAGGCGTTGTAGGGAGGTCATACAGGCACGTGGAGGCCACACACACTACTGAGCCTCATTTTGACTTGTTTTAAGGACATTACATCAAAGTTGGATCAGCCTGTAGTGTGGTTTTCCACTTTAATTTTGAGGGTGACTCCAAATCCAGACCTCCATGGGTTGATAAATTTGATTTCCATTGATAATTTTTGTGTGATTTTGTTGTCAGCACATTCAACTATGTAAAGAAAAAAGTATTTAATAAGATTATTTAATTCATTCAGATCTAGGATGTGTTGTTTAAGTGTTCCCTTTATTTTTTTGAGCAGTGTATATTAACCGATAACATCACTGTATTAGAGGAAAGATTCTATATTAACCGATACCATTACTGTATTAGAGGAAAGATTCTATATTAACCGATAACATCACTGTATTAGAGGAAAGATTATATATTAACCAGAGGTGAAAGTAGAATTCATTTCTTCCCGGTACAGGACCTCCTATATGCACATGGTGCACAAATTTTTTTTATCGGCCTCTTCATAGCTACATGTAGAATCACTATTAATTCAATAGGATCTCTGTGGGTTTAGTCGTAATTTGTCATTTAACTTTTAAAATGTATTACCTTTTATTGTGGCATAAACACAACCAGTCATGATGTTTTCATCTGATTGTAAAACAGTCACTTCAAAGGGCTCCTTTACTAGGCTATCCGTGCACATTCATCCACTCGCAACATATTTCCAGCCTCCAAACAGTGGTGAATGGAAAGAGACATCTGTTCCACAAAACACCAAAAATTGTAATGACATTTGCCGATTGTCATTAGGCCAGAATTTATGCGTCCCCTGCTGTCAGCTTGCGTCTTGGTGTCGGCCACTCATCTCTGACTTGGCAAAATGTCAGTGTTCCCGTCGAACCACATCGAATTTTGGAACGTAGGCTATAACATCCGTTTTCCAAGTCTATTTGCTAATTTTTCATGCCTCTGACATGCGGTAATAATAAAAAGTGGTGTAATAGCCTACAGTTTTCTTGAGATTTGGTTTTAATTATTGTCATAGGCTCATGTTTTACCAGTACCGCATACACCCTCTATTATATAGATTCTATATTAACCCATAACATTTAGGGCTGTGACAATACCAGTATCGCAATATTGTTTTCCATGGCAAAAATGAAACAGGAAGCAGACCAGGGGGAGAGTATGGACTAATGTCTGGTAGCGCTAGGCTAGAGGGACCCTGTTAGATCATAATTGCATTTATTGACAATATTATTTAAATGCATGTTGTTGCCACCCTCAGTCTAACTGTGTTTATTGTGTGTTGTAGGTTGCCGGCTCTGTCCTGGGGATATTTCTTATCACAGAGTAAGTACTTGTTTGTTTTTACATGTACTGTAATCTTCATCACAAGGCACTAGGATGATTAGCCTACAAGGTTAAACAAGTAGTATCCACCACAAGAAATGTAAGGGTTGGTGTGAGGTCTGAACCAGGTGCGGTGCAGGATAGACAGTAGGCAGTAGGCAGAGATGGTGAAACAAGGATCTTTACTGGTGGTCCCAAAACCAGGATACAAAATAACGGACAACGAAAAAATAAAGGAGCAAATTGGTCTCCAAAAACAGGCTGACAGCAAACATACGAAATACTAACTATGACTGAAAACGACAATGAAACAGTGAGAACACTCTCAAGTACCTGTACATACGTCTCGCGATCAGACACTGATTAGTACTGTTTGGCATCGAGAACTAGCAGAGAAAACAGAGCAAGGGAACACAAGCAAGTGAGGGCATAAATACACAGGTGAACAGGTAGACACATGTGACACCAATAAGATAATGATTAGTCCAGACTGTGAGTGAGAAGGTGCCTAAGGTTGTCCAGGATCCAGGATCCCCCGCCGGCAGTCCAGGATCCGGTCCACAGTAAAAGCTGGCTGCCCTCCGACGAGGCGCAGTGGGGGAACAGGATGAGGAGGGGGAGTCAGGGGACAGGTGGCGACGGGCTTAAGGAGGGACACATGGAACGTGAGATGCAGCCGCATGGTGGGGGGAAGTTGCAGGTGGTAGGCCACTGGGTTGACATGCTGGACCACTCTGAAAGGCCCGATGAGCTTCCTGGACTCCCCGCGGAGGGGAAGATTCACCCTCTGTCCCGGGCGAAAAACCGGGGCCGGGCGATGCCTGGGGTTGGCCTGATGTTGAGACCTGACGAGGCCCGCTTAAGCGCCGCCCGTACCTGCCTCCAGGTGCGGCGACAGCGACTGATGTGGGCCTGGACCGACGGGACAGCCACCTCCTCCTCTTGCTCGGGGAATAGTGGGGGTTGGTACCCGTATTGGCACTGGAAGGGGGACAGGCCGGTGGATGAGCAGAGAAGGGTGTTGGGGCGTACTCCGCCCACGCCAGTCGCTGACTCCACGTAGCTGGGTTGCTGGAGGCGTAGCACCTCAGCACCACCTCCAGATCCTGGTTGACGCGCTCTGTCTGCCTGTTCGACTGGGTATGGAAGCCGGAAGACAAGCTGATGGAGGCGCCGAGGCAGGTGGCGAACGCCTTCCAGAACCTGGAGGCGAACTGAGGACCCCGATCCGACACCACATCTTGGGGAAGGCTGTGGACCCGGAAAACACCAACTTAGCCGTCTCCCGGGCCGACGGGAGTTTGAGAAGGGGAATGAAGTGGGCAGCCTTCGAAAAACGGTCCACAACGACCAGGTAAATGTGTATCCATCAGAGGGGGTTAGGGCGGAAATGAAATGTGGGACCAGGGGTGCTTGGGGATAGGCAGGGGTCAGAGCAGCCCTGCCGCGGGCTGACGTGAGTTCTTCGTTCGTATCCCCCTCAGCTGATGGCCACCAGAACCTCCTACGCAGGAACTCCAAAGTCCTGGCACCCCCCGGATGGCTGGTGAGTTCGGACGCGTGCGCCCACTGAAGCAGTCGTGAGCGCGCAGCCTTCGGTACGTATATCCTCCCAGATGGACCTCCGCCCGGATCGGGCTCCAGCCGTAGCGCTGCTCTGACCAGCCTATCGATTCCCCACGAAACTGGGGCAGCAATCACGGCATTGAGGACAATGGGGTCGTCCCTCTCCACCAGGTCCACGGGGTCAAATTGCCGGGAGAGCGCGTGAAGAACAACGCCCACCTGGCCTGGTGCGAATTGAGCCTCTTGTCCCCCTGAATGTAGGCTAAGTTCTTATGGTTAGTCCATACGACGAATGGATGGGCGGCCCCCTCTAGCCAATGCCTCAACTCCCCCAGGGCAAGCTTGACCGCTAGCAGCTCATGGTTCCCCACATTGTAGTTCCGCTCCGCCGGGGACAGCCGATGGGAGAAAAATGCGCAGGGGTGAGTCTTACCGTCCGTGAGGAACCGCTGGAACAGGATTGCTCCCACCACAACGTCTGAAGCATCCACCTCCACAATGAACGGCAGGGACGGATCAGGATGCCCTAGGACCGGGGCCAATGTAAAGCGTCACATTTACATTTACATTTATGTCATTTAGCAGACGCTCTTATCCAGAGCGACTTACAAATTGGTGCATTCACCTTATGATATCCAGTGGGACAACCACTTTACAAAATATATTTATTTGTTAATTTTTTGGGGGGTGGGGGTAAGGGGGTAGAAGGATTACTTTATCCTATCCCAGGTATTCCTTAAAGAGGTGGGGTTTCAAGTGTCTCCGGAAGGTGGTGAGTGACTCCGCTGTCCTGGCGTCGTGAGGGAGCTTGTTCCACCATTGGGGTGCCAGAGCAGCGAACAGTTTTGACTGGGCTGAGCGGGAACTGTGCTTCCGCAGAGGTAGGGGAGCCAGCAGGCCAGAGGTGGATGAACGTAGTGCCCTCGTTTTGGGTGTAGGGACTGATCAGAGCCTGAAGGTACGGAGGTGCCGTTCCCCTCACAGCTCCGTAGGCAAGCACCATGGTCTTGTAGCAGATGCGAGCTTCAACTGGAAGCCAGTGGAGTGTGCGGAAGAGCGGGGTGACGTGACAGAACTTGGGAAGGTCAAACACCAGACGGGCTGCGGCGTTCTAGATGAGTTGTAGAGGTTTAATGGCACAGGCAGGGAGCCCAGCCAACAGCGAGTTGCAGTAATCCAGACGGGAGATGACAAGTGCCTGGATTAGGACCTGTGCCGCTTCCTGTGTAAGGGTCGTACTCTGTGAATGTTGTAGAGCATGAACCTACAGGATCGGGTCAACGCCTTGATGTTAGCGGAGAATGACAGGGTGTTGTCCAGGGTCACGCCAAGGCTCTTTGCACTCTGGGAGGAGGACACAATGGAGTTGTCAACCGTCATGGCGAGATCATGGAATGGGCAGTCATTCCCCGGGAGGAAGAGCAGCTCCATCTTGCCGAGGTTCAGCTTGAGGTGGTGATCCGTCATCCACACTGATATGTCTGCCAGACATGCAGAGATGCGATTTGCCACCTGGTTATCAGAAGGGGGAAAGGAGAAGATTAATTGTGTGTCGTCTGCGTAGCAATGATAGGAAAGGCCATGTGAGGATATGACAGAGCCAAGTGACTTGGTGTATAGCGAGAATAGGAGAGGGCCTAGAGCTGAGCCCTGGGGGACACCAGTGGGTAGGTAGGACGCAATCCAAGAGTGAGCCGCGCCGGAGATGCCCAACTCGGAGAGGGTGGAGAGGAGGATCTGATGGTTCACAGGATCAAAGGCAGCAGATAGGTCTAGAAGGACGAGAGCAGAGGAGAGAGAGTTAGCTTTAGCAGTGCGGAGAGCCTCCGTGACACAGAGAAGAGCAGTCTCAGTTGAATGACCAGTCTTGAAACCTGTCTGGTTTGGATCAAGTAGGTCATTCTGAGAGAGATAGCAAGAGAGTTGGCTAAAGACGGCACGCTCAAGAGTTTTGGAGAGAAAAGAAAGAAGGGATACTGGTCTGTACTTGTTGACATCGGAGGGATCGAGTGTAGGAGGGGTGCAACTCTCGCTCTCTTGAAGACGGAAGGGACATAGCCAGCGGTCAAGGATGAGTTGATGAGCGAGGTGAGGTAAGGGAGAAGGTCTCCGGAAATGGTCTGGAGAAGAGAGGAGGGGATAGGGTCAAGCGGGCAGGTTGTTGGGCGGCCGGCCGTCACAAGTCGCAAGATTTCATCTGGAGAGAGAGGGGAGAAAGAAGTCAAAGCATAGGGTAGGGCAGTGTGAGCAGGACCAGCGGTGTCATTTGACTTAACAAACGAGGATCGGATGTCGTCAACCTTCTTTTCAAAATAGTTGACGAAGTCATCCACATAGATATCCTCCCATAGCCCCCCTGCCACCCGGACACGCATGGGGACAGTGCGCCAGGTGATGAAGCCCGACCCCAACGGCCGGCTGTCCAGGCCCATGACCGGTCCCAAAACCAGGATACAAAATAATGGACAAAAACATAAAGGAGGATCAAATTGGTCTCCAAAAACAGGCTGACAGCAAACATACGGAATACTAACTATGACTGAAAACAACAATGAAACAGGGAGAACACTTCTCAAGTACCTGTACATACGTCTCGCGATCAGACACTGATTAGTACTGTTTGGCATTGAGAACTAGCAGAGAAAACAGAGCAAGGGAACACAGGGAAGTGAGGGCATAAATACACAGGTGAACTGGTAGACACAGGTGACACCAATAAGATAATGATTAGTCCAGATTGTGAGTGAGGAGGTGCCTAAGGTTGTCGGAGGATGACACCTAGTGGGTCGCTCCGGAACTGCGACCACCTCCTGTAACAAAGAAACGCAGATCAGCCTGATAACATGTAAACAGCTCAGATCAGCCTGATCACATGTAAATAGCTCAGATCAGCCTGATCACATGTAACCAGCTCAGATCAGCCTGGTAACATGTAAACAGCTCAGATCAGCATGATAACATGTAAACAGCTCAGATCAGCCTGATAACATGTAAACAGCTCAGATCAGCATGATAACATGTAAACAGCTAAATGCAAAGTACTCAAACAAAAATATCATCAGTTGAAGAAAAAAAAATCGGCAGTTGTCTCTCAGGACCTGGCCTAAAGTAGGAAAAAACAGAGTTCAGATACTGTTGTAACCATTATACTCTCTTCTCTCCCTCTCAGTAAGATCTGGACAGAGGAGGCCAACCCGTTGGCGTCTAACTACGTAGACCAACAACACTCCAACGCCTCGTCACCCGCCGTCCAACAGTCAGTCATCGTCACGCCAACCAGCGCCTATTACATCATCTACATCTACGTGGCGACGTCGGAGAGCGTTCTGGCACTGGGGTTCTTCAGAGGCCTGCCACTGGTCCACACCTTACTGACCGTGTCCAAGAGGCTGCATGAACAGATGCTCACTGCTGTGCTGAGGGCCCCCATGGCCGTACTCAACACTATGAAGACAGGTGAGGCCCACTGCTGAAACCCCTGGCTTAACCAATCTGCTAGAGATACATACGTACATGCATCTACCGGTACTGTATCTGAACACAGGCTTAAATGTCTAATTTATCAGTCAGTTGTCTATGTAATCTCACAGCATATACATCAGTCAGTTAGTCAGTACGACCACCACCAGTCAATTCCTCTAACGTTCAGCAGCAGTCAATTCCATGTGTGTGTTTTTCTGCCCTGTAGGTCGGATCATGAACAAGTTCACTAAAGACATGGCCACCATCGACGACATGCTTCCTCTTGTATTGTTTGACCTCATCCAGGTAGGTGACTGGCTACTCTGTCGGTCTGTCTGTCTGTCTGTTTGTCTGTCATCCAGGTAGGTGACTGGCTCCTCGGTCTGTCTGTCTGTCTGTCTGTCTGTCTGTCTGTCTGTCTGTCTGTCTGTCTGTCTGTCTGTCTGTCTGTTTGTCTGTCATCCAGGTAGGTGACTGGCTCCTCGGTCTGTCTGTCTGTGTCTGTCTGTCTGTCTGTCTGTTTGTCTGTCATCCAGGTATCTGTCTATCTGTCTGTCTGTCATCCAGGTAGGTGACTGGCTGCTCTGCCTGCCTGTCTGTCTGTCTGTCTGTCTGTCTGTCTGTCTGTCTGTCTGTCTGTCTGTCTGTCTGTCTGTCTGTCTGTCTGTCTGTCTGTCTGTCTGTCTGTCTGTCTGTCTGTCTGTCTGTCTGTCTGTCTGTCTGTCTGTCTGTCTGTCTGTCATCCAGGTAGGTGACTGGCTACTCTGTCACTCATTCTCTCTCAAAGATATTCTTTCCCAGTCTCTATCTCGATCTATCTCTATCCCTCTCTGTCTTTTTTTGTTTTGAGGTTTTTCATTTTAGTTTTTTGATGCCATGAAAGCTCTGTATTTTACATGATTCGTATTATCTCCATCTAGTTAACTCTGATCGTGCTGGGAGCCATCTCTACTGTGTCCATCATGCGGCCATACATCTTCATCGCCGCGATCCCATTGGCCGTCATATTCATGGTCCTGAGGAAGTACTTCCTGCGTACAGGACAGCAGCTCAAACAACTGGAGGCTGAGGGTGAGACTGGTAGGGGTATTGGCTGGGGCTGCGGCTGGGGAACTTGATTTATCTCCACTGGTGAGAAAGGTGAGCAGGCTTTTCACTTTTGGAACTATTCCAGAAGTTCTATTGTACCGGACAGGAGCGAAGAAAGTAAGGGATATAAAAGAAAGGAGAGTGAAAACAGGAGAGGAGGAATAGAAAGAGATATCACATATTGGAGAGAAAAGTGAGAGTGTGAGAAAACTTGGAAAGCCACAAAGTGAATGGAGGAAGTTGTAGCAGTGGGCAACAGACTATGAGACTACCACTGGCTCATCTTGTCTGTCAGTGGGCGGGCAGCGCTGCCAGCAGACCAGGGGAGGCGTGTGGCACAGCACCAAGGGTCAGAGGTTAACCCAATGGGCAACAGCAGGATGGAGAGAGAAGAGAATGGAGGGAGGAGAGGGTGGAGGCCGGAGAGGATGCACAGAGGGGCGAGGTCCGCTGGAGGGGAAGTGGGACATAACGGAGTGCGAGGTCAGCTCTCGTCCAATCAGATTCTAGAATCACAACCCCGTACACGACCAAAAAACATTGATTTGATTAGAAAATAATTGATGGATGATGTCTTTGGATGCCTAAATCTGTCCTCGGGTCCTTTAGTTGTATGGAAAGTGGTGGCCCTTTAACAATTGTAACCACTGATCTGACATGACTGGATAGGGGATAGGATACGTAATGGAACTCTTGCTTGAGTTCTCCCTCGCCACAACAATTCCCAACATTCTGTAAACATTCCCTTTAACTTACTTTGTTGGATTGAAATAGTGAGAGATAGGTGTGTGTGTGTCCGTGTCGGGACTTGGGACATTCTGACTCCACTCCTCCTGATCCTGTCATTCTGTGTGTGTCGCAGATGGCAACAAGGCCTTTCTGCAGCCACGGAGGGGTCAGAGTGAAAATCCGATCAGGGATTTCCTCTGGCTCCATCCTGGCATCACTCTCTCACTGTTCCTCACATAACAATGCCCCTCTGAAACGTCCAGTGAAATGCCTTTCTTGCCAGCTCTAACCCCCACAATGCAGTAATCAATAACAATGTAATACTAAAAATATCAAGGTAGAACAAAAACACACAAGATATAGAATTAAGAAGAAGAAGAAGAACACGAAAAAGTAAGAAGCTATACAGTGAGGGAAAAAAGTATTTGATCCCATGCTGATTTTGTATGTTTGCCCACTGACAAAGACATGATCAGTCTATAATTTTAATGGTAGGTTTATTTGAACAGTGAGAGACAGAATAACAACAAAAAAATACAGAAAAACGCATGTCAAAAATGTTATAAATTGATTTGCATTTTAATGAGGGAAATAAGTATTTGACCCCTCTGCAAAACATGACTTAGTACTTGGTGGCAAAACCCTTGTTGGCAATCACAGAGGTCAGACATTTCTTGTAGTTGGCCACCAGGTTTGCACACATCTCAGGAGGGATTTTGTTCCACTCCTCTTTGCAGATCTTCTCCAAGTCATTAAGGTTTTGAGGCTGACGTTTGGCAACTCGAACCTTCAGCTCCCTCCATAGATTTTCTATGGGATTAAGGTCTGGAGACTGTCTAGGCCACTCCAGGACCTTAATGTGCTTCTTCTTGAGCCACTCCTTTGTTGCCTTGGCCGTGTGTTTTGGGTCATTGTCATGCTGGAATACCCATCCACGACCCATTTTCAATGCCCTGGCTGAGGGAAAGAGGTTCTCACCCAAGATTTGACGGTACATGGCCCCTTCCATCGTCCCTTTGATGCGGTGAAGTTGTCCTGTCCCCTTAGCAGAAAAACACCCCCAAAGCATAATGTTTCCACCTCCATGTTTGACGGTGGGGATGGTGTTCTTGGGGTCATAGGCAGCATTCCTCCTCCTCCAAACACGGCGAGTTGAGTTGATGCCAAAGAGCTCGATTTTGGTCTCATCTGACCACAACACTTTCACCCAGTTCTCCTCTGAATCATTCAGATGTTCATTGGCAAACTTCAGACGGCCCTGTATATGTGCTTTCTTGAGCAGGGGGACCTTGCGGGCGCTGCAGGATTTCAGTCCTTCACTGCGTAGTGTGTTACCAATTGTTTTCTTGGTGACTATGGTCCCAGCTGCCTTGAGATCATTGACAAGTTCCTCCCGTGTAGTTCTGGGCTGATTCCTCACCGTTCTCATGATCATTGCAACTCCACGAGGTGAGATCTTGCATGGAGCCCCAGGCCGAGGGAGATTGACAGTTATTTTGTGTTTCTTCCATTTGCGAATAATCGCACCAACTGTTGTCACCTTCTCACCAAGCTGCTTGGCGATGGTCTTGTAGCCCATTCCAGCCTTGTGTAGATCTACAATCTTGTCCCTGACATCCTTGGAGAGCTCTTTGGTCTTGGCCATGGTGGAGAGTTTGGAATCTGAATGATTGATTGCTTCTGTGGACAGGTATCTTTTATACAGGTAACAAACTGAGATTAGGAGCTCTCCCTTTAAGAGTGTGCGCCTAATCTCTGTTCGTTACCTGTATAAAAGACACCTGGGAGCCAGAAATCTTTCTGATTTAGAGGGGGTCAAATACTTATTTCCCTCATTAAAATGCAAATCAATTTATAACATTTTTTACATGCGTTTTTCAGGATTTCTTTGTTGTTATTCTGTCTCTCACTGTTCAAATACATCTACCATTAAAATTATACTCTGATCATTTCTTTGTCAGTGGGCAAACGTGCAAAATCAGCAGGGGATCAAATACTTTTTTCCCTCACTGTATACAGGGTCAGTTCCAATACCATATTTACAATGTGCAGGGATACTGTAGTCCTCTGTAGTCCCGTGTAGCTCAGTTGATAGATCATGGCGTTTGCCATGCCAGGGTTGTGGGTTCGATTCCCACGGGGGGCCAGTATGAAAATGTATGCACTCACTAACTGTAAGTCGCTCTGGATAAGAGTGTCTGCTAAATGACATATAAAATGTAATACTGGATCGATAGAGGTAGATATGAATAGGGGTAAGGTGACTAGGCATCAGGATATATGATAAACAGAGTAGCAGAAGTGTATATGATGATTGTATGTGTGTGTGTAGAGTCACTATAAATGTACTGTATGTGCATATTGTGTGTGTGCGCAAATGATGGAGTGAGTGTCTGTATGTGGGTTGATGTATCAGTGTACGTAGTGTGTAGGGCCCTGTGAGTGTGCATAGAGACAGCTATTTAGTTGGCTATTTAGCAGTCTAATGGCATGGGGATAGAAGCTGTTCAGGAGTATGTTGGTGTCAGACTTGATGCACCAGTACCGCTTGCCTTGAGGAAGCAGAGAGAACAGTCTATGGCTTGGGTGGTTGGTCTTTAACGATTTTCCGGGCCTTCCTTTCACACCACCTTGCTTACGTGATGTACTGTAAGTCAGGGTTGACATCACCCGTTAGCTACATTTTGGTCAAGAAGTACCTAGATCCTGTGAGTGATTGACTAATGCTTCTGTGTTTCTCTTCTCTCCCTCCATTCCACTCTCTCTCCCTCCATTTCTCTCTCTCCCTTTTGCTCTTTTATTCTTCTTCTGTTCACTCTCTTTATATCTCTCTTTCTCTTTCTGTCTTTCTCCCTCCTCCCAGCCCGTAGCCCTATCTTCTCTCACCTCATCATCTCTCTAAAGGGTCTGTGGACCATCCGTGCATTTGGACGTCAGTGCTACTTTGAAACATTGTTCCACAAGGCCCTGAACACCCACACGGCCATATGGTTCCACTACCTCTCCACGCTGCGATGGTTCCTCTTCCGCTGTGACATCATCTTCGTCTTCTTCTTCAGCGCCGCAGCCTTCATCGCCGTGGGAACCAACCGTGAGTGATGGGCAGACAGACAGACACACTTAATATTGTTAGGCTATTTCCAATAAAGCATTTACTTGAAAAGGAAGTTGGCATATTACAGATGCCGACTGCGTAGCATGTACCCATATTTACTTTAGGCCTGAGTAAATTGTTGCTGCCTTCTCATGGACAACGTAGAAAAGATCTTTGCCTCTTGTGTGTCATAGAGAATCTCTAAATGGGCCACAGTGTTTATGTTGGTAGTGAATTTAGGGGTAATTTTACAGACCGTTGAATACCTGTGTGTTTGTGTGTGTATAATAACAAAGGGTTGCAGTGAAGTATGCTATGACGTGTGGGTGTGTGCGCACTGATAATGTGGTGTGTGTGTTCCACAGAGGACAAGCCAGGGGAGATTGGCATCATCGTGGCCTTAGCCATGCTTATCCTTGGTACCTTCCAATGGGCTGTCATCACCAGCATCACTGTGGACGGACTGGTATGTACATTACCAGTAGGCAGTGATCAGTATCAGTATCGCACACACAAACACGCACAACACACACACAAATATGAATCTCATTAACCTTTTACACTCGTTTGAATTGGCCTATATTGATAGGGGTCAATTTGAATGTTTCTTAAAGAAGAAATGCATATGCATAAGCATGATAGCAATTGAATGGGAACAGTTTGGAGATATTGGGAAAAGTATTCAACCAAAGTTAAGAAATCAACAGTTCACCTGACACAAGACTGAATCTAAGACTGAATCCTGTTTATTATATGTGCATTTTACATTTACTGTACTTTTAGCCACATTTGTTGATAACGAAATCTGAAAATACTCTGGATACATTCAGTAACATGATAAGAATATTCCTGGGACATGTGGGGTAGGTGGAACATAAGACAAAAACAATGACAAGGGTTTGAGTGAGAAAACGAAATATGCTAAATATGTGTAGGAGACTAATAACATTTAATTAGATTTTAATTTGATTTGAGGACTAACTGGTGCACTTGTATGACTCAAAGAAGGGTCTTCAACTATAGGCGCTTTTATGAGCTGTCCTAGCTGTGCTGTTGAGGAACTAGAGAAAGCACACTTGTAGTTGTTTTGTTTGGAACACAAAAGGTGATGCATCACAAAATTATTGTTGTTGTTTACGAAATCCCAAAATGGCCCATTATATCTGACTCAGGTGGGCATCATTTGAAAGCTTGTTCTATTGCCAACATGACTAGTTATAAAATACGATTTTACAGTGTTAGGCTTTCACAAGGCAATTCAGAGAAACATATTGTAATTTTGGTGCGCATAGAAAGGGAGAAAAAGCTCATTCAGTTATGTGTTCTGCTGCAAATTTTCTTCCCAATAGACAAACATAGGCTCATTCTGTTCAGAACAACCCAGGGAATGACGCCATGTCATCTTGTAACTGTACATCAAACAGAGTGATCATAAATGTTGACACTGTATATGGTTTGGAAATGTGAAGTGTACATTTGGACTCACAGGTGTTTGGCTTGCTTGTATGACAACAAAGCAGTATTTATTATAATCCTCACGGTCTCATCTTTAAAATACATAGATTCCTCTTCATTTACAGCATTTCCCTCCCTCAGACAACAAATAATGTGCCGGAGGGATGGGGGCAACTTGTCCCGTGCGGTGCTCAAGTTCAGAACGGCTGTCAGTCAAAACCCATACAGCGCTGTGAAGACACGCAGAGACAGAGCTCTGATGTCATGTATAGCATGTTACTGTACAGCCACTGTGTTCCAATTTAGATGCTTATCAGTGCCTAAATCTGCCATTTTCAACCCGTCGAGTGTAAAAGGCTACCTTTACTTGAGTGGGAAACTCCACTTGTCTTGTTTGTTGTTAGGAAAGATGTCAAAATATAGAATACTATATATTTAGTTCACACACCCCAGTGTTGTTGTTGTGGAAATGAGCTTCATTCAGGTTCAGGATTCTGAAAGAGCTTATCACAGTGCAGGACATTTTGTTCTCCTAGTGTTGGAAAAATTCACCAATTATTGCCAGACTGACTGATACTTCTATACACTGATAATACTCATTAATGTGAGAATAGAACTCATTAACAAGGGCGAGGGAGCTCACTACTCTAACATACCGTCACACGTACAGTATTAGGTCACAAACTAACATTGACCCACTTACAGTATGAACTCACTCCTTACTCCCACAAACACACACACACACACACGTTTCACTCCCCTCCATACACACATTCCCACAGGTTTCTACTCATTTATATTATCTCATGTTCACACACACATATGTATACACACACACCTCCTCCTACCCCTTCCTCACAACTCTGTGTCCTCTTTTCCTCTGCAGATGCGATCAGTAGATCGGGTCTTCAAGTTCATCGACTTGCCGCAGGAGGAGCCTAGACCCAGTGGTGGTGGTAAAGGCAAAGACCTGGTCCTGGACAACCCCCACGCTCAAGACTGCTGGCCCAACCGGGGCCACATGGATGTCCAGGGACTGACTGTCAAGTACACAGAGGCCGGACGCTCTGTGCTGCAGAACCTGTCCTTCACCGTGGAAGCGGGCCAAAGTGTAGGTGACAGTGTAGGGGACGGAGACAGGGACGGAGACAGGGGCGGAGACGGGGGCGGAGACAGGGGCGGAGACAGGGGCGGAGATGGGGGTGGAGATGGTGTGTGTGTGTGTATGGGATGGGTGCAGGGATGTGCGTGTGCATGTGTGAGGCTGATACTCCCACCCATATGTGGGGTCAGCGCCCGCTCAGCCCAGTCAAAGCTCTTCTCTGTCATGGCACTCCAATGATGGAACGTCAGGACAGTCCCTGCCCATCTTCCGAAAATGTCAGAAACCCTACCTCAATTTTTTTTTTTTTATATAACGTATGCTGATAACATTTTTATTGAGGGAAAATGTACTTGCTATAAGTGATTAACTGCGTTGTTGGTTAAGGGCTTGTAAGTAAGCATTTCACTGTAATGTCTACACCTGTTGTATTCGGCACATTGTCTCACCTACTATCTTAAGATGAATGCACTAAATGTTGCTCTGGATAAAGTGTCTGCTAAATTACTCAAATGTAAATGTAATTTATTGTGATGGCCTGATCTGCCCTCAGGTGAACCGAGTGTAGATGAATTTCTCTCCGTCAGTTAGGAGGCTAGATGAACCCTCAGTGGTGTGTCTTGAGAGGTAATTACAGAGAAAGAGCTCTCAGTAACGAGACCTGAGGGAGGCTAGCTCATTGGGCCTAGCTTAGCCATTAGCACTTTTGCCTAGCCATTAGCTAAAGCTTCCTGCTAATGGCCTACTTGTCATTGATGCTTTAGGCCTGAGGGAGAAAAGAGGGTTTCTAGTTTCTCACAGTTTACAGTGTAGTGTTATGTTGTATGCTATGTAGCGTATAGTATCACAGTTAAAATGCTGTCTCAAGATCTTTATTGAAAATGAGCAGGTTAGTGGGAGAGAGTAGTGGGAGACCTGTAGGAAGACAATGGCTTGTGGAGATTTTGGGTACATATTCTGAATTAATTCTGGTATATATTCTGAATTAATTATGGTACATATTCTTATCTCAGTGTACGTTTGTGGCTGTCCATAGGTGGGTGTGTTGGGGAGGACAGGCTCAGGGAAGAGCACCCTGCTTTCTGCCCTGCTGCGCCTGGCCTCTACAGATGGAGAGATCTCCATTGATGGGGTCTCCTGGGACTCTGTCACACTACAGACCTGGAGAAAAGCCTTTGGTGTGGTGCCACAGGTATATATTTCTCCTCATAAGGTTATAAACAGCTCCCCTCAAGGACCTGAAAATAGCTCAACTATTGTACCATCAGTCCCTAGGGTTGTTACGGTGACCGTATTACCGCCATACCGGAGGTCACGAGTCATGACCAAGGTCAAATTCCACGTGACCGTTGAGTCACTGTAACTAGGCCTACTCTAAAACTGCGGTCTGGAAATGAATGCCGCTGATGGGCGTTAGTAGCCTACCAAACTTTCTAATGGCCCTCAAGTCGCTAATGGCCTGGTACTCAGAGCTCTATTGTCCCTCTAATCACTCTGACATCAATGCAAATGCCATCGACAATCAAATCAAACACACACGTTTTAACTGGAATAATTGGAATGACGAGGATAAATGATGATGGGAGTTACAGGTCCCATTCTGAAATGGACCCGGGGCTTTCCTATCCGGACCCGGGGCTTTCCCATCCGGACCCGATATGCACAAATTACATTTTAAAACATTCCATGGTCGTCGTGGATCTTGTTTCAAGCTCAAAGCCAAACACAACGGCAGCCATTTGGATGCAATATCAGCGAGAGCGGAATATCAGCGAGAGCCAGCTCCTTAAACAGCAGGTTGATGCATGGAATATAATAAGTACACTGCTCAAAAAAATAAAGGGAACACTAAAATAACACATCCTAGATCTGAATGAATGAAATAATCTTATTAAATACTTTTTTCTTTACATAGTTGAATGTGCTGACAACAAAATCACACAAAAATTATCAATGGAAATCAAATGTATCAACCCATGGAGGTCTGGATTTAGAGTCACCCTCAAAATTAAAGTGGAAAACCACACTACAGGCTGATCCAACTTTGATGTAATGTCCTTAAAACAAGTCAAAATGAGGCTCAGTAGTGTGTGTGGCCTCCACGTGCCTGTATGACCTCCCTACAATGCCTGGGCATTCTCCTGATGAGGTGGCGGATGGTCTCCTGAGGGATCTCCTCCCAGACCTGGACTAAAGCATCCGCCAACTCCTGGACAGTCTGTGGTGCAACGTGGCGTTGGTGGATGGAGCGAGACATGATGTCCCAGATGTGCTCAATTGGATTCAGGTCTGGGGAACGGGCGGGCCAGTCCATAGCATCAATGCCTTTCCTCTTGCAGGAACTGCTGACACACTCCAGCCACATGAGGTCTAGCATTGTCTTGCATTAGGAGGAACCCAGGGCCAACCGCACCAGCATATGGTCTCACAAGGGGTCTGAGGATCTCATCTTGGTACCTAATGGCAGTCAGGCTACCTCTGGCGAGCACATGGAGGGCTGTGTGGCCCCCCAAAGAAATGCCACCCCACAACATGACTGACCCACCGCCAAACCGGTCATGCTGGAGGATGTTGCAGGCAGCAGAACGTTCTCCACGGCGTCTCCAGACTGTCACGTCTGTCACATGTGCTCAGTGTGAACCTGCTTTCATCTGTGAAGAGCACAGGGCGCCAGTGGCGAATTTGCCAATCTTGGTGTTCTCTGGCAAATGCCAAACGTCCTGCACGGTGTTGGGCTGTAAGCACAACCCCCACCTGTGGACGTCGGGCCCTCATACCACCCTCATGGAGTCTGTTTCTGACCGTTTTAGCAGACACATGCACATTTGTGGCCTGCTAGAGGTCATTTTGCAGGGCTCTGGCAGTGCTCCTCCTGCTCCTCCTTGCACAAAGGCGGAGGTAGCAGTCCTGCTGCTGGGTTGTTGCCCTCCTACGGCCTCCTCCACGTCTCCTGATGTACTGGCCTGTCTCCTGGTAGCGCCTCCATGCTCTGGACACTACGCTGACAGACACAGCAAACCTTCTTGCCACAGCTCGCATTGATGTGCCATCCTGGATGAGCTGCACTACCTGAGCCACTTGTGTGGGTTGTAGACTCCGTCTCATGCTACCACTAGAGTGAAAGCACCGCCAGCATTCAAAAGTGACCAAAACATCAGCCAGGAAGCATAGGAACTGAGAAGTGGTCTGTGGTCACCACCTGCAAAACCAGTCCTTTATTGGGGGTGTCTTGCTAATTGCCTATAATTTCCACCTGTTGTCTATTCCATTTGCACAACAGCATGTGAAATGTATTGTCAATCAGTGTTGCTTCCTAAGTGGACAGTTTGATTTCACAGAAGTGTGATTGACTTGGAGTTACATTGTGTTGTTTAAGTGTTCCCTTTATTTTTTTGAGCAGTGTATATAAGCCCAGTCATTGCGCAACATTTCTATACTGCATGTAATCGCGTGTGAAAACAGAGTTTTGATGGCCTCTATTAAAAAGAGGAGGATCCCAGCTTTCTATTGCTAGGCTAAAATATGTATTTCTCAAGTGCTAATATTAAGCATTGCTTTACAAGCTTTTCAACCGAAGTAGCATGAAAATGAACCGCAGGAAAAACGTCCTCAAATGCATACGGATGACACATATTTTTTTCCCCCGCCCCTTGCAATGTCTGATTGATAGCGGCCCATTTTAAATCTAAACTAATTTCACACATATCAGTACTTTCAAGTACTGTTGATAACTTGGTATTGGTCAACAAGTACAGTGTGGCTACAAAGTACAACTGTCACACAGGTCACCCTGAAAAACAAAACAACTCACACAGCTCCTCCATTCTCTCTTTTCTTTGACAGAAAATCTTCATACTGACTGGAACGTTTCGTATGAACCTGGATCCGCACGCTCGCCACAGTGACGAGGAACTGTGGCGGGTGGCTGAGGAGGTGAAACACAACATTAACATCAGTCACACTGGTGTCTGGTCTAACCCTAACCCTAGCTATATGTCCACAGCCTGGTTCAACCCTAAACCTAGCTTCAACCACAACCCTAATCCTAACCCTAATCCTAGCTTCACGTCCACATCCCGTGGTCCTCTGTAGCTCAATACCTCTGTAGCTCAATTGGTAGAGCATGGCGCTTGTAACGCCAGGGTAGTGGGTTCGATCCCCGGGACCACCCATACGTAGAAATGTATGCACACATGACTGTAAGTCGCTTTGGATGAAAGTGTCTGCGAAATGGCATATTATTATTATTATCCCGGTTCAACCCCAACCCTAGCCTCAACCAGCCTCAACTTTATTTTGAAATCTATGGCTTTGTTAGCATTTAATACCCTTCCCTTAATGCACTTGATTTGTGCATATTAGCACTTATAACTTTATGAATAACAATACTTATTTATTTATTATTTATTATATACAGTGGGGAAAAAAAGTATTTAGTCAGCCACCAATTGTGCAAGTTCTCCCACTTAAAAAGATGAGAGATGCCTGTAATTTTCATCATAGGTACACGTCAACTATGACAGACAAATTGAGAAAAAAAAATCCAGAAAATCACATTGTAGGATTTTTAATGAATTTATTTGCAAATTATGGTGGAAAATAAGTATTTGGTCACCTACAAACGAGCAAGATTTCTGGCTCTCACAGACCTGTAACTTCTTCTTTAAGAGGCTCCTCTGTCCTCCCCTCGTTACCTGTATTAATGGCACCTGTTTGAACTTGTTATCAGTATAAAAGACACCTGTCCACAACCTCAAACAGTCACACTCCAAACTCCACTATGGCCAAGACCAAAGAGCTGTCAAAGGACACCAGAAACAAAATTGTAGACCTGCACCAGGCTGGGAAGACTGAATCTGCAATAGGTAAGCAGCTTGGTTTGAAGAAATCAACTGTGGGAGCAATTATTAGGAAATGGAAGACATACAAGACCACTGATAATCTCCCTCGATCTGGGGCTCCACGCAAGATCTCACCCCGTGGGGTCAAAATGATCACAAGAACGGTGAGCAAAAATCCCAGAACCACACGGGGGGACCTAGTGAATGACCTGCAGAGAGCTGGGACCAAAGTAACAAAGCCTACCATCAGTAACACACTACGCCGCCAGGGACTCAAATCCTGCTGTGTCCCCCTGCTTAAGCCAGTACATGTCCAGGCCCGTCTGAAGTTTGCTAGAGTGCATTTGGATGATCCAGAAGAGGATTGGGAGAATGTCATATGGTCAGATGAAACCAAAATAGAACTTTTTGGTAAAAACTCAACTCGTCGTGTTTGGAGTACAAAGAATGCTGAGTTGCATCCAAAGAACACCATACCTACTGTGAAGCATGGGTGTGGAAACATCATGCTTTGGGGCTGTTTTTCTGCAAAGGGACCAGGACGACTGATCCGTGTAAAGGAAAGAATGAATGGGGCCATGTATCGTGAGATTTTGAGTGAAAACCTCCTTCCATCAGCAAGGGCATTGAAGATGAAACGTGGCTGGGTCTTTCAGCATGACAATGATCCCAAACACACCGCCCGGGCAACGAAGGAGTGGCTTCGTAAGAAGCATTTCAAGGTCCTGGAGTGGCCTAGCCAGTCTCCAGATCTCAACCCCATAGAAAATCTTTGGAGGGAGTTGAAAATCCGTGTTGCCCAGCGACAGCCCCAAAACATCACTGCTCTAGAGGAGATCTGCATGGAGGAATGGGCCAAAATACCAGCAACAGTGTGTGAAAACCTTGTGAAGACTTACAGAAAACGTTTGACCTGTGTCATTGCCAACAAAGGGTATATAACAAAGTATTGAGAAACTTTTGTTATTGACCAAATACTTATTTTCCACCATAATTTGCAAATAAATTCATAAAAAATCCTACAATGTGATTTTCTGGAATTTCTTTTCTCATTTTGTCTGTCATAGTTGACGTGTACCTATGATGAAAATTACAGGCCTCTCTCATCTTTTTAAGTGGGAGAACTTGCACAATTGGTGGCTGACTAAATACTTTTTTGCCCCACTGTATTTCTTTAAGGGTCTAGATATTTTGAGGTTTGGATTCTGTGGTGGTCTCTTCTCCCAACAAAAAGGCCTTATATTGGGCTATATTTACACAGCTCCTGAACATGTACAATAATGAGCTTCATGCATTTGGGCCCACCTGTGGCCAAAGGATGCTATCTAGTGGCCCTTTATAAACACTACAGAGCACTCTTTTTTGATTCTGGTAGGAGTTTGGAGCGTTCTGTGAGACCCCCACCCATACACTCTTAACAGCTTGTAGAAGTGTTCTCTTTTAACTAGCGGTTTATACGATTATTTGGTCAAGTGTGCCTGTGCACCCTGTCCCCCTTGTGGGTAACATACCTCAGTCTCCTTACCTAACCCTCAACCCTAGCTTCATATCCACATCCCGGTTCAAACCTAACCCTAACCACAACCCTAACCATACCTTTATGTCCACATCCCGGTTCAACCCTAACCCTAGCCACAACCATAACCCTAGCTTCATGTCCACATCCCGGTGTAACCCTAACCCTAACTCTAGCTTCATGTCTACCTCCCGGTTCAACCCTAACCCTAGCCACAACCATAACCCTAACTTCATGTCTACCTCCCGGTTCAACCCTAGCCCTAACCCTGGCTTCATGTCCACATCCCGGTTCAACCCTAACCCTAGCTTCATGTCCACATCCCGGTTCAACCCTAACCCTAGCCCTAATCCTAACCCTGGCTTCATGCCCACATCCCGGTTCAACCCTAACCCTCAACCACAACCCTAACCATGGCTTCACGTCCACATCCCAGTTCAACCCTAACCTTAGCCTCAACCCTAACCCTAACTGCCCCCTCTATCTCTTTACCTATAGACTATCACTATCCTCCTTCCTTCATCTTTCTCCTCACTCTGTCTATCTGTCTGTCTGTCTATCTGTCTGTCTGTCTATCTGTCTGTCTGTTAATCTGTCTGTCTGTTTATCTGTCTGTCTGTTTATCTGTCTGTCTGTTTATCTGTTTATCTGTCTGTCTGTTTATCTGTCTGTCTGTTTATCTGTCTGTGTTACTTTAAAAGTCTAGGGTTGATGGAAAAGAGACCCGTAACATAACTCATGCAAATTAGAATCGTGACACAGAAACAGTGAGATCAAAAATACACCGACAACCATAAGCTACCGTCAAACACAAAATGTTTATTATGAACACACGGTAAAGGTTTGGGAAAAAGGGCTGAGCAGGACCCAAGGAATGAAACAATAATGTCAAAAACCCCTAAACTGATCTTGCCTGCCTCAAGAACCGCTAAGCTACTGCTAACCATACAAAAATACAGTGGGTGGTCCGCTCAGGTCTAACTAGTGTTTTTTAGACAATGTTCTTTCTACGGGTAATGTATGCCCAAGGGCAACTTGCTAAATACCCCTTTTCCCAGGAACACACAACATAGTTACCATATAGAGTAACCAGCAAATTAGTGAGTACACAAAAAACAGGACACCACAGTATCCATACTCACAAACGAAAAGAGTCTCTGTCAGCAAACACAACTGACTGGCTTTTAAAACAATGGGAGGTGTGAGTGAAAAACCAGAAACAGGTGGTGCAATGCAGAGGAATGTCCACTGATTGGTCCATCTCAGCAATCAGCAGACAAACAGATGTCGGACAGGTGGGACACCCCAACGACCACCAATCAGGAACAAAAAGGACACCTGTGATTAGGGCAGAAGGAGAGGAAAAACACATACATGATACCTGTATCCGTAACACGCCCACCCTTAAAAGAGCAAACCACAATGGTTTGCAACACACGTACCATCACAACACCCAAAATTCAAAGATCAACAGCATCCTGACGGGATAAAAAAAAAACCTAGATCTCTAAACACGAGACAAAGTATCTGCCAACACACTATCCGAACCCTTTTTGTGGCGGATCTCCAAATTATAATTTTGCACTACAAGTGCCCAACGCATAAGGCGTTGGTTCTGGTTGTACATACGTTGGAGAAAAACTAAGGGGTTATGGTCAGTATACACTATCACTGGTAGTGCACTGGAACCAACATCGACTTCAAAGTACTGCAGAGCTAACAACAAAGCTAGAGCTTCTTGTTCAATGGTGGAATAGTTCGTCTGACATTTGTTAAATTTCCGTGAAAAATAACAGACAGGATGGTCCACTCCACTCTGGTCCGGCTGCAGTAGAACAGCACCAGCACCTCTGGCACTTGCATCTACCTCCAGTTTAAACGGCCGTTCAAAATCTGCCACAGCAAGAACAGGGGGTACTACATAGTAGTGCTTTAGCAGTGTTGAAAGCAGTGTGACAATCTTCAGACCATACACATTTTCTCGCCGGACTGAGCAAATCCGTTAATGGAGCAACTACCACAGATACAGTTTTACAGAAACTACGGTAGTAGCCAACCATCCCTAAAACATGGCGTAGCTCTCTTCTGGTGGTAGGTGCGGGAAATGCATTTATAGCTGAGACCTTGGCATCTACAGGGCGCACCTGACCATGGCCGACCTGTTTACCGAGATAAGTAACAGTGGCCTTCCCAAACTCGCACTTTGCTAAGTTCAGGGTTAGAGAAGCGGCTGCTAGACGTTCACACACTACCCTTAAAGTGTTAATATGATCTGACCACTCAGTTGAATAAATTACCAGATCATCAAGGTAAGCGCTACAATTAGGAACTCCAGCCAATACTGTGTTAACCAGACGTTGGAAAGTGGCTGGTGCGTTCCGCATCCCAAATGCCATGACAGCATATTGTAGGAAGTGGTCTGGGGTCACAAAGGCAGAGATGTCGGAGGCACGTGAGGTTAACGGCACATGCGAGTAACCTTTTAGAAGATCTAGTTTGGTTACATAAGTAGCAGCACCAACAGTGTCAATACAGTCCTCCAGTCTGGGTAACGGGAACGAGTCGAGCAATGTGACAACATTGACCTTTCGATAGTCCGTACATAACCTGGATGTCCCATCAGGTTTGGGAACCAGAATGCACGGAGAACTCCAAGGACTTGAACTTGGCATACCCAGGTTATTCTCCAGCAAATAACTGACCTCATCATCTTTCTCTCAGAAACAGCCTGGTTGTCATAGTGCCGTTTCATATGTCTCTGTGAGGAAGACAGCGCTTCCTTTGCTAGAGCACAGGCACTATGACAGCGAAAGCGACTAACGTAGTCCAACACATTTTCTTTCGCACACAACTCTTGTGATAAAAACTGATCCTTAAGGACTTTCATAGGTCCTCTCACGGTGTGTCCAAACACCAGTTCAGCTGGGCTGAACCCTAGGGATTATTGTACCGTCTCACGGACAGCAAACAAAACTAGAGGAACTCCCTCATCCCAATCCTTCTCAGATTCCAAGCAATATTTTCGGAGCATAGACTTCAGTGTCTGATGCCAACGTTCAAGCGCACCCTGAGACTCTGGGTGATATGCGCTTGATACACGGTGTGTAACTGACAAGGATTTTAACACTTGTTTGAAAAGCTTAGAAAGGAAATTCGTACCCTGATCAGTTTGTACCACCTTAGGTAACCCAAAAGTTGAGAAGAATTTGATCAAAGCTTTACTCACCACCGGAGCAGTAATCCTTCGCAGAGGAATGGCCTCTGGGTACCTGGTGGCCACACACATAATCGTCAACAGAAACTTGTTACCAGATTTTGTCTTTGGTAATGGTCCAACACAATCAACCATCACATGTTCGAATAGTTCACCTATGGCATGTATGGGACAAAGAGGCGCGGGAGGAATAAGCTGGTTCGGTTTCCCAGTTACTTGACAGGTGTGGCATGTCCGACAGAACTGAGCCACATCTTGTTTTAAAGCAGGCCAAAAGAAATGTCGCAAACCCCGATCATAAGTCTTGGTGACTCCCAGATGTCCGGACCACTGGGGATCATGAGCGAGGGATAAAACATTTTGTCGAAAGGCTGTAGAAATCACTATTTGGTAAACAGCATTCCAATCTCCGCCAGAGTCAATATAGAATGTCCATTTACGCATGAGGAGATTACCATCAATGAAGTATGCCATGTTTTTCTTCTTTAGCTCCTCCACTGAGACAACACTAGAAAAACATTTATCCAGGCTAATGTCAACCTTCTGGTTAGCGATCAGCTGCTCACGAGTGACTGGTAACTGTATTGCCTCAGCAACAAGTTCCACATACTTCTTCCTTTCCCTGGGCTGTTGGTCAGACTGCACCAGCTTACCAGAGGTAGCACCCAAGCTATCCTCTGGGTCACACTCTCTGAATAAAATCATGTTCGACAAATCTATCACATCACCCACTTGTCGTGCTTGAGCACGTGTGACAGCACAAGCAGGGAACACATCTGGATAACCCTGTGCCAGCTCCTCGGAGAGAGACTGGTCACTTTTATCCAATACCTCCAATATGGGTATCACCTTTCCTCCAACAATATCGTTGCCCATTATAAATGTCACACCTTTTACTGGCAACATAGGACGTACTCCAACTCTGAACAATCCACTGACTAACTCAGAGTGTACGTTCACAAATTGCAATGGCACTGGGATGAATAAAATTTCAATTCCTTGTACTAACACACTGGAACCACAATAGTATGAACGACTGTGCCGCACCAGTATCCCTGAGGATTCTAACCGGACGCTGAGACGCTTCTTCATCTGATATGGAAACAAACCCCTCAAAAATGAACGGTTCATAACTGTGATCTGGGACTGGGACTTTCAAAGCACATTCACTATGAGGCATCTGTTTTGATTCCGTCTTTACAACCGTACGAATCAGCCCAACACCCGTTGGCGGCCTGGCGTGCTGAGGAATCCCGTTTGCGTTTTAGCAGAAAGCAATCATTAACCATATGTCCCACCTTATGACAATAGAAACAGTGACGCACATCTTTCGGGCGTGCTGGATGTACTGCTGGTCGACTAGGGCTAAGAGTTAGCAACTCCGCGGCCCTGCTCTCCGTACGAGCACAAACTCGTCTGCCAATACAGACGCTTCCGACAGTGAGGATACTTTCTGTTCGTTCAGATAAACTACAATACGTTCGGGTAAGCAATTTTTAAACTCTTCTAACAAGATTAACTCCCGTAGAGAGATAAAATCAGTTACCTTACTAGCGGGGTGCCATTTGTCAAACAGATTTCCCTTGTCTCTAGCAAACTCCACATAAGTCTGTGTAGAATACTTTTTATGAGATCTAAATCTCTGTCGATATGCCTCTGGAACAAGCTCATAGGCACGAAGAACAGTAGCTTTGACCACGTCATAATTCAAGCTGTCTTCAAGAGGTAGCGCTGACAGAACCTCTTGGGCTTTACCTGTTAATTTACACTGAAGTAATAGGCACCATACCTCTTCGGGCCATTTCAATGCTACTGCTATACAAAAACACTGAAATAGGAATCAACCTCTGACTCCCTAAACACAGGTACCAAGGTGATCTGTCTACTAATCAAAAGTAGCAGACGACATAGCTGGTGAGGACGGCTCACTAGCAGGCTTAGCATGAGCAGAGTGTAACCTCACTGTCTCTGCCTCCAGTTCCATTTTACGCATCGCCTGTTCTGCCTCTAGCTTACGTGTCTCCTGTTCTGCCTCTAGCTTACGCGTCTCCTGTTCTGCCTCTAGCTTACGCGTCTCCTGTTCTGCCTCTAGCTTACGCGTCTCCAGCTTTTCTCGCCTGATTTGTGCCTGACAATATCCATACTCACAAACGAAAAGAGTCTCTGTCAGCAAACACAACTGACTGGCTTTTAAAACAATGGGAGGTGTGAGTGAAAAACCAGAAACAGGTGGTGCAATGCAGAGGAATGTCCACTGATTGGTCCACCTCAGCAATCAGCAGACAAACGGATGTCGGACAGGTGGGACACCCCAACGACCACCAATCAGGAACACAAAGGACACCTGTGATTAGGGTAGAAGGAGAGGAAAAACACATACAGGATACCTGTATCCATAACAATCTGTCTGTCTGTCTGCTTATCTGTCTGTCTGTGTGTCTGTCTGTTTATCTGTCTGTCTGTCTGTTATCTGTCTGTCTGTCTGTACACTGCAGAGAGTGACACTGACCCCTTTCCTACCATACAGTAGTAACCTCATTCTGACATGCTATGCTGATGGTAAGGTAGTTGCTGTGTACGTGTGTGTGGAGCGGGGCAGTGACGGAGCCACCATAGACACCATAGTGGTGGTTGCATAGCAAGCACAGCCAGGAGACACACACAAGACTCCTTCTCTTGACTCTGAACATAGCTGATGTCATGTCTGATGTGGAGTTCAGGTTAATACTATGTGTTCGGAAAGGTCCACCACCTTCATTTTAAAGGAGTCAAAACAAGTACAGTATGTGCATTGGGCGATCTATGATGTCATGTTGCTCTCCTATACATGACATCATAGATCGCCCAATGCACATACTGTACTTGTTTTGACTCCATTAACATGAAGGTGGTGGACCTTTCCGAACACATAGTAGAACTCCACTCCACAGAACTCCACATCAGAGGTAAATGACTACACTCATTTGTTTGATTGATTGATTCATTGACTGACTGATTGATTTTTCCTGTTTTCCTGTTCTCCCATGTGTCTTCCAGGTGGGTCTGAAGTCAGTGATAGAGCAGTTCCCAGACAAGCTGGACTTCCAGCTGGAGGACGGGGGTTACGTCCTGAGTAACGGACACAAGCAGCTCATGTGTTTGGCCCGCTCTATACTCAGCAAGGCCCGCATACTGCTGCTGGACGAACCCAGCGCCTACCTCGACCCCATGTAAGAGAAGAGGGAGGGAGGGAGATGTGGGTGGTGGTGTGATGTGTGTGTGTGTTTGAGTGTCTCACTGCATGTGGTGACAATTCCAGAACTTACCGTAACGCTCATTGGCTGTGTGTGTACTGAGACGTACAGTATGTGTGTAACCACATATACCGACACAGGTCTTTACGCTAAATGGGGCCTGTAATGAGTGAATTAGTGGTGGTTGATGACGCTGGTCAACTTCAGACCTGCTGCTTTCATCTTAACCTCAGCAGGAAGTGCACATGAGTGGGCTGAAGGGAGGAGGTTGTAGGGTGAGACTGGGGAAAGTGAGAGTGGAAGGAGTGTGGACGTAAAGGGAGAAAGAGAGAGAGAGAGTGATGTAGGCCTATCGTTAAACTCTGTGGTTATTTTTGTCTACTCTGGTTTGTGTATGGTTGACAGAAAGATGTTGTCTAATGGTTGTGTTTTGGTTTGTTTCTGGTTGACAGAACGTTGCAGGTCCTGAGGAAGACGCTGAAACAGTCTTTCTCCAACTGTACAGTCATACTGTCAGAACACAGAGTGGAACCACTGCTGGAGTGCCAGTCCTTCCTGGTTAGTGCACAAACACACACACACACACACACACACACACACACACACACACACACACACACACACACATAGGATACCTATCCCACTTTAAGGATGAGGTTTTCCCCTTCGTTACCCCCCCATCTCTTCCAATAAAATGCTTTAGTATTAGCCTGTTGGAGCTGAGAATAGAGCGACAATCACCAGCTAAATAATTTATCCTCCATTTTAGTGTAATTCAATTATTCTATCAGGGCATCGCCATTTGTTAGCCTCAGTGTAAATAACTTATTTGATTAACAGTGTCCCATGACGTAGGCCGCAGGGGTATTCAACTCTTACCCTATGAGGTCCGGAGCCTGCTGGTTTTCTGTTCTACCTGATAATTAATTACACACATCTGGTGTCCCAGGTCTAAATCAATCCCTGATTAGAGGGAAACAATGAAAAAATGCAGTGGAATTGGCTTTGAGGTCCAGAGTTGAGTTTGAGGGACTTAGGGCATGATGTGGGCCGTGTGTGTGTGTGTGTGTGTGTGTGTGTGCGCGCGCATGTTTGTTTGTTTGGGAAATATAAGTGACCTGTGTTTGTGTTCACACAAGCAGACAGCATGACAAGGCAGGCACAGTGACATACAGTGCATTCGGAAAGTATTCAGACCCTTTCACTTTTTCCACATTTTGTTACGTTACAGCCTTATTCTAAAATTGATTAAATAAAAAGAATTATTCATCAATCTACACACAATACCCAATAATGACAAAGCGAAAACAGGTTTTTAGATTTTTTTGCAAATGTATAAAAAAACTAAAACAGAAATACCTTATTTACATAAGTCCTCAGACCCTTTGCTATGAGACTCTAAATTGATCTCAGGTGTATCCTGTTTCCATTGATCATCCTTGAGATGTTTCTACAACTTGATTGGAGTCCACCTGTGGTAAATTAAATTGATTGGACATGATTTGGAAAGGCAAACACCTGTCTATATAAGGTCCCACAGTTGACAGTGCATGTCAGAACAAAAACCAAGCCATGAGGTTGAAGGAATTGTCCGTAGTGCTCCGAGACAGGATTGTGTCGAGGCACAAAAAATGTCTGCAGCATTGAAAGTCCCCAAGAACACAGTTGCCTCGATCATTCTTAAATGGAAGAAGTTTGGAAGCACCAAGACTCTTCCTAGAGCTGGCCGCCCGGCCAAACTGAGCAATTGGGGGAGAAGGGCCTTGGTCAGGGAGGTGACCAAGAACCTGATGGTCACTCTGACAGAGCTCCAGAGTTCCTCCGTGGAGATGGGAGAACCTTCCAGAAGGACAATCATCTCTGCAGCACTCCACCAATCAGACCTTTTTGGTAGAATGGCCAGATGGAAGCCACTCCTCAGTAAAAGGCACATGACAGCCCGCTTGGAGTTTGCCAAAAGGCACCTAAAGGACTCTCAGACCATGAGAAACAAGATTCTCTGGTCTGATGAAACCAAGATTGAACTCTTTGGCCTGATTGCCAAGTGTCTCGTCTGGAGGAAACCAGGCACCGCTCATCACCTGGCCAATACCATCCTTACGGTGAAGCATGGTGGTGGCAGCATCATGCTGTGGGGTTGTTTTTCAGCGGCAGGGACTGGGAGACTAGTCAGGATCAAGGGAAAGATGAACAGAGCAAAGTACAGAGAGATCCTTGATGAAAACCTGCTCCAGAGCGCTCAGGACCTCAGATTGGGGTGAAGGTTCACCTTCCAACAGGACAATGACCCTAAGCACACAGCCAAGACAACGCAGGAGTGGCTTCGGGATAAGTCTCTGAATGTCCTTGAGTGGCCCAGCCAGAGCCCGGACGAACCCGATCGAACATCTCTGGAGAGACCTGAAAATAGCTGTGCAGCGATACTCCCCATCCAACCTGACAGAGCTTGAGAGGATCTGCAGAGAAGAATGGGAGAAACTCCCCAAATACAGGTGTGCCAAGCTTGTAGCGTCATACCCAAGAAAACTTGAGGCTGTAATTGCTGCCAAAGGTACTTCAACAGAGTACTGAGTAAAGGGTCTGAATACTTATGTAAATGTGATATTTAAGTTGCTGTTTTTTTATACAATTGCAAAAATTTCTAAAAACCTGTTTTTGCTTTGTCATTATTGGGTATTGTGTGTAGATTGTTGAGGGGAAAAAAACAATTTAATCCATTTTAGAATAAGGCTGTAACGTAACAAAATGTGTAAAAAGGGGTCTGAATACCTTCCAAATGCACTTTAAGACATGATGCTGGGTGCTTGACACTGGAACATTTTCAACACATCATTCTCATTTTAGCCCTTTACTGTACCACATTGTCAGCAGTTTTACTGTGGTTTGTATGCTCAGTCTAACCTGGGGGTGAAAGTAAGGCGGTATGGCCCAGTACTGTGTCCCAGCAAAATAAATAGTGTGGGTACGCCATACCTGTAAAACGTGAGCCTATCACAATTAATACAACATGCCCAAAAACGATAGGTTATTACACCATTGTTTAATATTACTGCATGTCAGCCACATGAAAAATGTGCAAATTGACTGGAAACCGGGTGGTATACGTTCCAAATTGCTTTGTGGTTTGAGGAGAACACTTACATTTTGTCAAGGCGGAGATGAGTGGCAAGATACTCGCGCGAGCTGAGTGGCCGAGACCGAGGCGCGCATGGACAACACTGGATGCATCAATTCAGGCTACAAGTGTAAGCCTAATGACCAGTGGTGATTTTAGCCTGTAAATCTTGGTGGGGCAAACTCCCAATAATTTTTTTAGATGCCAGCAAAGCCACTACAAAACACAACACTTAACAACATGTTAATTGGACTATAACGGTGACAAATGGTGCCCACAAGTGGTCCCAACAGCAGAGTCAAATCAGCAGTCCCAACACCTTACCACTGTTACACCTGGCTATCAGTGGAGCCTTGTGTGGCAGCGAAACAGTTCATTCAGCCTAATTTCCTGCCTTTAAAAAAAAATAGCTGATATGGCTGACTTGCTTAAACAAATGTGGTTTCTACTGACAATTGAGATGTACAAACTAATGCATAAGGGGACGACGAGCGGATAAGAGGCAATCCGTAATTTCGATTAAGACATTCATGAGCGAGCTAGGACAGACGTAGTCAATATAACTATTTGTTTAGCACTTTTGAAATGTACAGCGACAGAATTCAGAACATGGGCCGTTCTTACAATATTCTCCCTGTACACCAAGTCAGAACCGTAGGATAAATAAAGGGGGCATATAAGCAGACAATGAAAGCTCTTACAATACTCGATTATGATATTTCTCTAAAACAGGCTATAGGCTACATGTGCACCACCAAGTCAGAACAGTAGGCTAAATTATGAGGGGAAAGGGGATCAAATTATTAGGGTGAGGCACATGGGCTACTAACAGCTTACTACACAACATACACTTAGCATTACTTTCTTAGCTACAGTATACATACAGTGCCTTTCAAAAGTATTCATCCCCCTTTGCGTTTTTCATATTTTGTTGCATTACAACCTGTAATTTAAATGGATTTTCATTTGGATTTCATGTAATGGACATACACAAAATAGTCCAAATTGATGAAGTGAAATTAAAAAATTAACTGGTTTCAAAGAATTCTAAAAAAATAAGTAACGGAAAAGTGGTGCGTGCATATGTATTCACCCCATTTGCTATGACGCCCCTAAAAAAGATCTGGTGCAACCAATTACCTTCAGAAGTCACATAATTAGTTAAATAAAGTCCACCTGTGTGCAATCTAAGTGTCACATGATCTGTCACATGATCTCAGTATATATACACTTGTTCTGAAAGGCCCCAGAGTCTGCAACACCACTAAGCAAGGGGCACCACCAAGCAAGCAGCACCATGAAGACCAAGGAGCTCTCCAAACAGGTCAGGGACAAAGTTGTGGAGAAGTACAGATCAGGATTGGGTTATAAAGAAATATCCAAAACTTAGAACATCCCACGGAGCACCATTAAATCCATTATTAAAAAATGGAAAGAATATGGCACCACAACAAATCTGCCAAGAGAGGGCCGCCCACCAAAACTCACGGACCAGGCGAGGAGGGCATTAATCAGAGAGGCAACAAAGAGACCAAAGATAACCCTGAAGGAGCTGCAAAGCTCCATAGCGGAGATTGGAGTATCTGTCCATAGGACCACTTTAAGCCGTACACTCCACAGAGCTGAGCTTTACGGAAGAGTGGCCAGAAAAATGCCATTGCTTAAAGAAAAAAATAAGCAAACACGTTTGGTGTTTGCCAGAAGGCATGTGGGAGACTCCCCAAACATATGGAAGAAGGTACTCTGGTCAGATAAGACCTTTTTGGCCATCAAGGAAAACGCTGGCGCAAACCCTCTCATCACCCCGAGAACACCATCCCCACAGTGAAGCATGGTAGTGGCAGCATCATGCTGTGGGGATGTTTTTCATTGGCAGGGACTGGGAAACTGGTCAGAATTGAAGGAATGATGGATGGTGCTAAATACAGGGAAATTCTTGATGGAAACCTGTTTCAGTCTTCCAGAGATTTGAGACTGGGATGGAGGTTCACCTTCCAGCAGGACAATGACCCTAAGCATACTGCTAAAGCAACACTTAAGTGGTTTAAGGGGAAACATTTAAATGTCTTGGAATGGCCTAGTCAAAGCCCAGACCTCAATCCAATTGAGAATCTGTGGTATGATTGCTGTACACCAGCGGAACCCATCCAACTTGAAGGAGCTGGAGCAGTTTTGCCTTGAAGAATGGGCAAAAATCCCAGTGGCTAAATGTGCCAAGCTTATAGAGACATACCCCAAGAGACTTGCAGATGTAATTGCTGCAAAAGGTGGCTCTACAAAGTATTGACTTTGGGGGGGTGCATAGTTATGCACGCTCAAGTTTTCTGTTTTTTTCTTCTTATTTCTTGTTTGTTTCACAAGAAAAAATATTTTGCATCCTCAAAGAGGTAGGCATGTTGTGTAAATCTAATTATACAAACCCCCCAAAAATCAATTTTAATTCCAGGTTGTAAGGCAACAAAATAGGAAAAATGCCAAGGGGGGTGAATACTTTTGCAAGCCACTGTATCTCCTGGCATATTACATAATTTATGCAGCAGCATACAATACATTTTTGGACTCACCTTGTTGTGCTCACTTGAACGGGAAGGTGTCGTGGCGGTCATTAGTGGGCAAATTTTGTCATCAAACTTTGTCATCAAAGTCTGGCATTCTCTGGATTTATGGTGCTTTCAAGACAACTGGGAACTCTGAAAAAATCAAGGTTGAATCATGACGTTAGTGATCTTCAGGTCGGAGCTCTAGAAAGAGGCTTGAGTTCCTGACTTAGAATTCCGAGTTGGATGACCGTTCAAAACGTATTTTCCCAGTCAGAGCTCGTTTTTTTCTGAGTTCCCAGTTGTTTTGAACTCACTGAAATCTGAGATTTCCCAGTTCCGAGTTTCCAGTTGTTTTGAAAGTGGCAGAAGTCATGCTGGATTGACAGCATGGCCAATGTTGAATGTTTATCCTTTTAAGCTTGGAAAAGAGACCCTTAAACTGGACTTGGACCACACGTCCACTCCACTGAATAGCAGGCTAGTGATTGCTTTGCAATGCATGCAGTTAGCCACTGATTCCTTCCAAACCACTCATTGTTGAATTTGCGATTTCCAACTTGTTGTGTAATGTTTATATCCAATGGCCGATGAGCACCGATACGTTTTATCTATAATTTCTCTTCAGAATTTCTCTTCATATGACAAGGATTGAAAAGGACTTGCCATTGTCGACTTGATTCATGATGATGACTGCTAGCTTGCTAGCTAAGATTTTGAAAGTATGATGTTGACATGATCAGTCCAATCAAAGCTACTGTAGATATAATGTGATTTGATGTCATTTTAGCTGTGGCCAATGACCTTGAGCCTTCTTGGATGGGCACTTCTAATGTAACTCTATGGCAGCACCCAAGGGGCTTGAATTTTTGAGCTCTCCCCGTAGATTTTGCGGTGACGTAGTGTCCCCATGAGTGACAGAACACTGAGCCAATCACGGCGCAACTAGAGAACATTACCAACCCCTATGCTCCATATTTTCTGCTGGCTGCCCCACCACCACAGAAAGCACGGAGCTAGGCTGAAACACCTGCATTTTGGATCTGCCTTACTCAGGAAAGCAAAAAATATACAATTTTTGTATGCAGCTTTATTAACTCATATATATATATATATATATTTTTTTACATTGTTTGCAAACTGAAATAACATGCAAAACATTTTTATTTGTATTTTAGCTAAACAGGTGGGGCTCAAAACATGATGGGGTCGCCACTGCTAATGACAATCGCAGAATGTCATTACAATACACGTAGGTGTTTGGTAACAGATGTCTGTTTCCATTCATTAAATTACGGGTGCACAGTGCACTGTTGGGGTTTGGATGCTGGAATTATTTTGTGAGTGAACGAATGTGCGCGGGTAGCCTACAGGAGCGCTATTTGTTAAGTGATTGTTTGACAATCAGATGAAAACATCATGACTGGTTGTGTTTATGCCACATTAAAAGTCATAGGTGGCGTGTCCATAAGGCAAGGGGAAGCTAAGTTTTTCCTAAAGTAAATTGAATTAAATTGTCAAATGATATAGCCTAATTAGCTTACTCCTGTCTATATTGAAATAAATAAAATCATTCAAAATAGGGTACTACACCAGAAATCATGATTTGGCCACAGAGGATCATTAGCTTCTTAAAAAAATAAAAGAGCTGTGAATTGTTTTAAATCGCATAGCCTACAGTCAGAAGGGCCAGCAATTTGGGCAGCGTGCCCTGCAAATACCAAATAGATAATTGTTGAGTTGTGACTGTCAGTGAAAAGCAGAGAGACCCAGCCAGGCATATCGAAATATTTCAAAATACAATCGCAGAAAAACTGTTTAGAAAGCAAATGGCTATTGCTGAGTGAGGTGAGTCTTTTAATTATAAAAAATATTAATTTAGGCTAATTGAGCGAACAGTAGCCTATCTTATTGGCACCAGCGGAGAGCATCAGCCATATCACCGGTGAGTGTGCATATTCACTGTCTTTATCATTGGGTCAATGCCACTTTTGTTTGTTTTTAGACAATAATTTCCTCCTCCAGGTTAGATGGACGTCATATTGTATTTGTATCTCCCCTTTTCGTATGCCAATTATATGGATCGGACAACATCTTTTTTATTGATCTGTTTGTCAGTGTCAGCAGGGAAGGCTACCCTGTTATTTTTGTAGTATAAAAAAAAAATGCATGCAAGCACTTGGGTGTCCCGTACCTGTAAGAAATTAAATCTACTTTCACCCCTGGTCTAACCCATGTAGCCATTGGAACCAACCAACTCATCCCTCCCCTCTCTCCCTCCCCTCCAGATGATTGAGGGCAGTTCTATGAAGCGGTATGACTCCATTCAGAAGCTTTTGAACGAGACCAGCCACCTGAAGCAGGCCATGAGTGCTGCTGAGCGTCTCAAACTCTTCCCCCTGCACCGCCTCAACTCCAGCAAGCGACCCCCTCAGTCCCAGCAGCCCAAGATCACCGCCCTGCAAGAGGAGGCTGAGGACGAGGTCCAGGACACACGTCTGTAAGGAGGAGCCCCGGATTAACTGGATGCCATTTTGTCTTCTGAAATGCTCTTTCTCAATTGAACTTTCCTCGTTTCCTTGCATCCTCTCTCCTCGACTCCTTCTCAAAACACATTGGAGAAGTAGGCCTGAGATGAGGGACCTTGGAACTTCTCCTCCAATATGGTTGAGACAGAGGTAAAGAGAGAGGATGCAAGAAGTCGTGAAAAGACAAATTGAGAAAGAGCCAAGTTCCCTTTAGTGTAGATGATAACAGTGTGAATGTGAGATGTGGTCCGTCCCTTTCTTTGATGGGTCCTTATTGGTACCGGTATGGCTCTGTTCAATCCAAAACAACGTCCAGGCGTTTTCAGAGGGAGGTTTTGTTTAACTTTAATAACATTGGGATGCCAGTTTTGTTTGAATATAAGCCCATACTTTTTGGCCAAGATTGTGAAAAGTATAGGGTCCCTAACCCCAATGGAAAGCTGCCTGTAAATACAGACACTGATCTGAGTTTTGTGTTTCCCTCCCAATGCTTAAGGTTAGTGCCTCAGGGCAACATATTCAAAGCTGTAAATATACAAAACAGGAATGGGAATGATGGGTGATGCTATGGACAAGTGATGAACCTCAAGTAGCCTTATATTTCTATTTGTATGCACTTTAAAGAAACCTGAGGTACTCTTTAGTTTTTTTATGGTGGCCTGGTGGGTTAATAGGAAGGAAAATAAATGATCAAATGCAAAAAACAAAACAATTTGAATTCTAACTGTGACAATGGCAGATTTTTTTTTACAGTGTAAATGAAAAAACAAAGCTATTTCTTATTCATAGGAATGGGACAGACATGTCCAAAAATGTATAAACGACTTGTTTTGTTTTTCCAGAATCAATAATATTTTGTTTTCAATTGATTATATTTCCAGTAAAACGATTTTGAGAAAAGTTTATGAGTGGTCATTGGTAAGACAGCGTTTCTCCTCTGGTCCTGGAGACATTTTACATTTTACATTTTCATCATTTAGCAGACGCTCTTATCCAGAGCGACTTACAAATTGAGACTCTCTAGCCCTTTTTATACCTGGTTTTAACCTTGCCATTTGTCCTGATCTTGTCCACATTCTGATTGTGGCCACATTTTTAGACCGGTGTAGACAATCAAAGACACATTGTGATCCGATCGTGATCAGATCATCCTGCCCACCTCCGGATGTAGTCAGACACACATTGTGTCTGGATATCTTACAAGTGTAAACAGATATGGACAGAGAAACCATTTCAATCATCATTATTCCGCCCTCTAAAGTCATTGACAGGTGGCACCATTGACTGATTACATCAATATGAGTCTTACAATAAATCAATATTATTTTGAAAGAATAGCTGTGAAATTTGCATAAAGGAAGGGACCAGGATATCTGATCACAATGCAGTGGATGGATAACAGACATTTTAATACCATGTGTTGTAGACACATTTCTGGAAATGTGGGCACAATCAAAATGTAGACAAGATCAGGACAAAGGACCCATGTTAGCACCAGGTATAAACGTGGCTTCTGTGTAATGAAGGTGGTTTTCTAATTCAATGACTTTCTCCCATTTAACATGACCCAAGTTATAGAGAATTACACCTGCAGTCTTGAAGTAAAGTGTTACTGCTTTTCCTTATAAATGATTTGTGAAGCATCTAGTACTTTTCTTTTAAATTCTCAGTGGAGAGTGGTCTGGTGTAAGAAGACAAGAGGTGGAGGACTTGGGGTTAACAGTGCAGTTTTAATGGTTGTGCTTAAAGGAAGCAGGACATTTCTTTAAACTTCAGACAGCTATCATACAGAACACCAAAGGTTGACTAAAATATATCCTGTACATAAATCAACAATGGCCATTCAAAATAACACATCCCCCTCCCAAAATTAAATAAAACGTTTTAAAAAAGAAAGAAAAAACAAAACGTGCTGCTTTGAAATTTATAAATCGGGCTCCACTTACAGGTCAAAGGTGAATCGAGCCGTGACTCGGATGGAATTCTGGGTAGTTTAAAGTATTTATTTATGGCTTATAGTCAAAAGAAAGAAAATGTCCTGTGTTTGCAATTACGTTTACTTATTATCACATTCCATTCACTTTGAAACAAGTGAAAAGTTATGAACCAAATTCTCCTATTATTATTACAAACATATATACAAGGTTTTTTTTTCTTTTTCTTTTCTTTTTGAGTTCTTTACTATACAAGCTTAATATCACATACACCAATCTATATACCATTAAGGTTACTAATAATTCTTATTTACAAATATTTGGTAAAACCCTTATTCATTTCAACAGTATTTAAACCAACCTTGCAACTATTTAAACATAAAACACTTGAATATTCGAAAATACGTAATAGCAAAAAACTGCCTGTTTATTTTCTTTCACCCAAAAACATAAAACCTGTTTTAAGTACTTCTTTTTTCTTTTGACATAATTCCCTGCGAATGTCTCTTTTTTTGAACTCCTTTCAATACTTCAATACTGTATAATATCATAAAACTATGGTCCCCAAGTACACAATTGTTCTACAGTGTAACAAGTACGGATAACAAGTACAAATACTAAAAGGTCGTCATTAATCCTAACTTTACAACATGGAGGGATCAAAGCAGAGTGGTGGGAAGGAAGGAAGGAAGGAAGGAAGGAAGGAGAGAAAGAAGGTGAAAGAGGAGGAAAAGAGGAGAAAGGGAGTTAATCTACTACTTGGTATTGTTGTTGTTTCATGCAGGTCTCGGTGTAGGATCCAAATTTCCTTGTGTTGTTGGTTGTTTTCGTTGATGTTGTTGCTGTTGTTTTGTTTTGCTGCCTTGTTTTGCTGCTGCTGCTTGGTTCAGTTCTAGTCGCGTTGCGGTTAGTGGTCGTAGTGGGTGTTCGTGGTGCGGAGGTACTGCTGCTGCTGCTGGCCCGTGGCTTTTGTCCCCTGTTGCAGGAGACGGAGAGCTGGGATTTGGGCTGGGACGTCGATCGCATCTTGCTGCAAGGGGCTGCCTAGGGCGGGGATGGGGGTGGAGTGACGGCTGCCGGTCTGTAAAGGGGGAGACAGACATACAGACAGAAAAGCAAGAGGGCCTCTTTACCAGTGTTTCCCAACCCTCTACTGGGGGACCACCAGACAGTTCACATTTGTGTTCTAAGCCTGCACTAAACGAGGTGAATTAGTTGAGAATAGAAGCCTGTAAAACCATAACCAGTGCTTTAGTTCGGTTAAACCTCCTTTTGACCGTCTGTGTTCAATACCACAGCCTCTAACTGACTGTACTTTTCTCACCGTCTGTGGTCGAGCTGTTGCTTCATGGTCGGTCCTGCGGCGGAGAGATTGTCCACTTGGAGAGCCAGAGAAGACAATGAAGTCCTCCTTGGACTGAGCAATCTGCAACGTATAGAAATACAACCGGCAGAAAAGGTCAACCTCATGGTGTGTGTGTGTGTGTGTGTGTGTGTGTGTGTGTGTGTGTGTGTGTGGTACCTTGCTGATATCTGGCTCTGACTTGCTGGAGCACGTGAGGTCTGTAACTCCCTGATCAGATCAGTCTCGTTGTCAGAACACAGAGAAAGACTCACATGGTCCCCATCTACAACACTACAATCACACAGTACAGTACAGTACAACATCAGTACAATCACACTACAGTACAACATCAGTACAATCACACTACAGTACAATATCAGTACAATCACACTACGGTACAACATCAGTACAATCACACAGTACAGTACAACATCAGTACAATCACACTACAGTACAACATCAGTACAATCACACTACAGTACAACATCAGTACAATCACACAGTACAGTACAACATCAGTACAATCACACAACGGTACAACATCAGTACAATCACACTACAGTACAACATCAGTACAATCACACTACAGTACAGTACAACATCAGTACAGTACAAAGATCAGCACAAACTTAGTTAAACTACACTGACCCCTGCTGGATGCTCTCAGCAATACACACATTTGTGACTCGTTTCAGGAAACTAGGCGTATGTCGCAAGTCACTACTTCACAGGAGAGGCATTTGAACGTAAACAGTTTTTTGTTTATCAAACTGCGTTTTTTGGCAGAAATGCCTTATGGAACATGTGGACTTTCATGTGCCTTAATAACAAACTTGTTTTCCATCCGTAAATAAGAATACAATTATTAAATTAAGAGCCTAGTTGGTTTAGCTATGGAAAAGACAGGAACCTTCCCGCTAGCCATGATTGGCTGAGATAATGGATGGGCTGGACATGCCAGAAGATGAGTTTGGATTGGTCTGCCATGTAGAATGCTTCTGTCTATAACGTGAGCTGTTCAGTAGGTGTTGATTGTCCTTTCTACTGTGTTGTTTTTTAAAAGATATAACGTTAGCCATCGAGAACTACAAATGTTTTGCTACTTTTCTCAACAACATTGATGCCCTGAATTTAGCAGGCGATGTCGACAGATCAGTTGGAAAAAGTGATGGGCTACTTTCTGTACATGCCAAGGTCAGTGTGAACTGGAGTGACTTGACGCAATGCTGGCCAAACAAGATGTAGCTACAAACAAAAAGTTTAATGGTTCCAGTCTGCCGTGAAGCGTTCATCCATGTATACGGGTAAGAGTCTAGCTACATTTTCAGATATTATAGGTTTATAATTTTGTCAGAAAGTCATTTTCATTGCAAGTTAAAGCTTACTGTTAGCTAGCTGGCTCGCTAGCTAATGTTACGTGTATGAGCTGTGTAGTAATATTATTCTAATCAGAAATACATGTGCATTGCTAGTTATAGCCTAATGTTAGCTAGCTAACATTTAACCTAATTGGTTAGCTTTAGCTACCTACAGATTAATACTACAGCTATGACAATGTTTGTATTGGTAGTAGTATGAGTTGGGATTATGCCGGTTCATTATTTAGCTAGCTAGCTAGATGATTACATGAACCATCAAGTTAGCCAGATGTGTCTCGGGGTGATTATTGTATTTCGTGAACATGTGTACATGTCTAGACAATAGTGACCCATCCACTTAGCTAGATGTGGCTGTGGGTGGTTATAGCATTTCCTTCACATGACCCATCAATTTAGACAAGTGTGTCGGAAAAGCATCATCTAATAATTATAAAATATTTATAAAATATTTTTATCTGGACACTTTCTGTTTCTGATATTGCAAGTAACCATTTCACTGTACCGTTTACACCTTCTGTATCCTGTGCATGTGACAAATAAACATAGATTTTATTTGATATTGTGTGTTTACCAGAGACGGTAATGTGAAGAAAAACATGACCTGCACCAAAGTCAGATTAGGATATAGGCCAAGGACTAGATAACGTGTATTTTTACCTGGAGTTTTTCCTTATTGTAGGCTACTACTTTTACCACTTTTAGTCTTGAAATCTTTGGTTGTTTACTAAACTACACTCTGTTTAGCACATGGCCTCACAAGTGAATCCTTAAAGAGATGGGTGGGGCTAAGGCTTAAGAGGGTGTGAATGATGCTGAATGGGTGTAGACAAAGAAGAGCTCTCCAGTAGGTGTAACAAAACATTCAAGGGGCATTTTCTCAAAAGTGAGGTTACAAGTTTATCAATTTTCAAAGCAGAATTACTTTCCCATTGTTCCTCAACTGCAGTGTATGATATACAATTTTCTAGCTCTGAGTCTCTACTTTTATCCAATGTAAAAAACACCAACATTTTGGTACTTAAGACCGAATCTGAATGTCAAATGAACGGCTAAGGTTAACATCACTGACCTCGGAGTATTGCCGTTGGTGATGAAGCAGACATCAGTGTTGGACAATGACCCTGCAGGCAAGAAAAGGACAACATGACGATCCATTATGGCTATTCAAACTCAAAAGGTAGGGTAAACTTTACAACAGTAGTGAAAAACACTGATTCATCCTACCTTCTCTGAGAGAACCTCCACAGCTCCAGTTGGAGGCAGGGGTTCCCCTTCTTTCGTGGGCTGGTATTGGCTCGTCTCCACATGCCACTGTCCCTCCCCTTCCTGCCGCCGCCCCCTTTACAGGAGCCAATGGCTGAGAGAGGGAAGGTCCCATCTCGGAACTCCAACAGGTACCTGTCAATCTCTGATGAGGATGGAAACACATGGACATTTAGGACTATTAAACTATTCTCTCTATCCACCTATCTACCAATCCAACTACCAATCTACCTTCCTCCCAACCAGGCAAACAAGCAGTCTACCTATCATCCATCCATCCATCCATCCATCCAAAATAGACAAGACAAACACAAATTCAAACCTGATTACCACTATAGGGCCAAACCGATCCAAGCAAGTCGAGCTGTACTGAGCTGGCTTGGTAACGCATCCACCATAGTTGCTGGACCCGTGCTGGAAAGGACAATGTGAAACTATCTGAGCCAGTACGGGTCGGGTCGGTCGTCCCTATAGTGTCAATCAGGCAATAGTGGAGTGCGTACCCACAGTGCCGCGTGCAGCGGGCATCCCTGCAGGACGGCTTTGTTGACCAGGATGCTGAGGGCAGCCTTGTCCAATCCCTGCTGGCCCGAGCTCAGGCGGCGTTTGCTAGGCGATACCCGCTGTCACCCGGGAGACGATGGCCTCCTCCACGCGAGGGACCACCACTATGTTCCAGAGCCGGGCCAGCCACCTGGAGGAACACAGATAGAGGAATAACAGGACTTCACACGGAATATTGCTGCTCACCATCAATTTAGTTTGCTTCAGGAACACACACATAGTCACGCATACCGGTAGTCTAACAAACTTCATGTACGTTTCTAACACATGTTTAAATACACACACACAGGAACAAAAGTAAGACTTAAAACTCACACACAAACACACACACACACACACACACACACACACACAGGTGCTTACTTGACAATGGCCTGTGAGTTGTGTGGCACCACGGGGCAGGAGAGAAAGAGCTGGGGTCCTAGCATGGCCACCTGGCGGGACAGACAGACGTTCAGCTGCTGCCACACAGCTCACCCAGCACACCGTCCTCTCCAGCAGGCCCTCAGGAGCCTGACCACTTCCACTGCCCTGCATCTTTAGAGAGAGATAGAGAAAGGGGGAGAGAGAGAGTTAGGGAATTGCCTAGCTTTCCAGGACATCACTGTATTTCCAATCTGATCCGAGAAAGCCAAGATGGCTGCCCCACACTTGCAGAGTAGGATGAAGTCGCTGACAATCAGGGATCTTAGTTTTGTCCGTTTTGTGTTTTCTCCTCTAACGGATTATGGTACGGATGATGATCCTAGATCTGTTCCTAAGGGATCAGTGTCTTCCTGTGACTGACCTTGTGGAGCAGCTTCCTGCAGAAGTGCCTTCCCAGAAGACCGTGCAAAGGCTCCGAGTCCCAGCGCAGCGTCACCCAGCGGAAGTGCTGTTGGAGGTGGAATTCCGAGCCCTGGAGGCGGGACTTGGACAGTGTGCCAATCAGAAAGCCTCCCTCCTGGAAGTGGTGCGGGCCCCTCTGGCCTGTTGGGTGGATGATGATGGGGGAGGGAGGGTGTAGTTAGACGCCTGTTTATTCTGCCATCTATTAATTCCTTAATTAATCCATTAATTCCCCATCACTTGTCAGTTAATCCGTTCATTCAATTGCTCATTCAGTCACACACACTGGTTCCCTCACTCTTTCCCTAACACACATATACTCTCAATCATTAATTAATTCACTCGTTAATTCATTTACTGGTTAATTCATTTAGTCAGTGAGTCAGTATCCAGTAGGCCTCACAGTGGAGCAGGTAGGCTGAGCCCCTGTTCTCCAAGCCTTCACACAGGTCTCCCAGCAGCTCAGTCAGGGAGTGGGCCTTCTCTAGTCCCTCCAACACCACCTACCGGCCCAGGCTACTGCTACCACTACACACAGACACACCACCTACTGGGACCAGGAACCCTGCAAGGAGAGGAGGGAGGAGGCATGGATGGGTAAGAGAGTGGGAGGGAGGGGTAGAGAGGGAGAGGAGGAGGAGAGTTGGGGAGAGAGAGATATTTTTAAGCAAAAAGGAGAGACAGCAAGCAGTAGCTTCTCTCACGCAGAATCCAAGATTACTGAACAGAATGAGGCGAGAAATACTATTTACTACAGTTGATGAAGGTGTCCAACAGCTGTTCTTTAGTCAGACCCCTGTCCACCTCCACCCTGATGATGTCACATGCCACACCCACAGCCTCCTGCTTGGTCTTGATGCAGAGGGAGATCTGATTGGCTGGTATTCTTGACAGGTGCCCTCCAGCCTGTGGAAGATAACGTTACGATACTGCTCCACCTGGGGATGGGATGAATGGAAGAAGAAATAACAAAGTGACACACTAAGCTCCCTTTCTATCCTGTCCTTTATTAGCAAGCAGTTTCAGACACACTTAGGTAGAAAGGCAGAGATTTGGGACATAGGAACTCACCACCACATTCTCATGAAAAAAAAAGTGACCAGTAGAGGGTACAAAAATACTATACCCAAAATCCAAGTGACCTATTTTGTGAATCCATATAATCATATTCATATTCTTCTTCTACTCTTTCCTTGTGTGTGTGTGTGTGTGTGTGCGTGTGCGTGTGCGTGTGTGTGTGTGTGTGTGTGTGTGTGTGTGCGTGTGTGTGTGTGTGTGCGTGCGTGTGTGTGTGTGTATACCAGGTGGATGTAGTTCTGCAGCAGCTGAAGAGGGATGAGGGATTCCAGGGTCAGCTCATCCAGACACGACTCCGACAGACCTGTCAAGAAACACACAACCAAACAGGAAATGAGCAAATCACAACACACACACACACACACACACACTCATATTCAGACCCATAGACATATGCAGACAGACACACACACACACACACACTTTCGAACATCCTCCTGAGTGTTTGACAGTGCTTTACATTTCAACAACACCGTCTCAGTGTCAGAAACTAGAGAAATCTTCCCTGTGCTGTCAAAACACAGTGTTCTAAGCAGACAGGAAATGAGCCAGCCAGTATTACACAGCAGAAAGAGAAACAGCTACAGTGAGGGAAAAAAGTATTTGATCCCCTGCTGACAAAATTTGCCCACTGACAAAGAAATGATCAGTCTATAATTTTAATGGTAGGTTTATTTGAACAGTGAGAGACAGAATAACAACAAAAAAATTCAGAAAAACGCATGTCAAAAATGTAATAAATTGATTTGCATTTTAATGAGGGAAATAAGTATTTGACCCCTCTGCAAAACATGACTTAGTACTTGGTGGCAAAACCCTTGTTGGCAATCACAGAGGCAACTCGAACCTTCAGCTCCCTCCACAGATTTTCTATGGGATTAAGGTCTGGAGACTGGCTATACATATATACACAGTGGGGAGAACAAGTATTTGATACACTGCCGATTTTGCAGGTTTTCCTACTTACAAAGCATGTAGAGGTCTGTAATTTTTATCATAGGTACGCTTCAACTGTGAGAGACGGAATCTAAAACAAAAATCCAGAAAATCACATTGTATGATTTTTAAGTAATTAATTTGCATTTTATTGCATGACATAAGTATTTGATCACCTACCAACCAGTAAGAATTCCAGCTCTCACAGACCTGTTAGTTTTTCTTTAAGAAGCCCTCCTGTTCTCCACTCATTACCTGTATTAACTGCACCTGTTTGAACTCGTTACCTGTATAAAAGACACCTGTCCACACACTCAATCAAACAGACTCCAACCTCTCCACAAAAGCCAAGACCAGAGAGCTGTGTAAGGACATCAGGGATAAAATTGTAGACCTGCACAAGGCTGGGATGGGCTACAGGACAATAGGCAAGCAGCTTGGTGAGAAGGCAACTGTTGGCGCAATTATTAGAAAATGGAAGAAGTTCAAGATGATGGTCAATCACCCTCGGTCTGGGGCTCCATGCAAGATCTCACCTCGTGGGGCATCAATGATCATGAGGAAGTATTTGATCCCCTGCTGATTTTGTACGTTTGCCCACTGACAAAGAAATGATCAGTCTATAATTTGAATAGTAGGTTTATTTGAACAGTGAGAGACAGAATAACAACAAAAAATAAGTATTTGACCCCCTCTCAATCAGAAAGATTTCTGGCTCCCAGGTGTCTTTTATACAGGTAACGAGCTGAGATTAGGAGCACACTCTTAAAGGGAGTGCTCCTAATCTCAGCTTTTTACCTGTGTAAAATACACCTGTCCACAGAAGCAATCAATCAATCAGATTCCAAACTCTCCACCATGGCCAAGACCAAAGAGCTCTCCAAGGATGTCAGGGATAAGATTGTAGACCTACATAAGGCTGGAATGGGCTACAAGACCATCGCCAAGCAGCTTGGTAAAGAAGGTGACAACAGTTGGTGCGATTATTCGCAAATGGAAGAAACACAAAATAACTGTCAATCTCCCTCGGCCTGGGGCTCCATGCAAGATCTCACCTCGTGGAGTTGCAATGATCATGAGAACGGTGAGGAATCAGCCCAGAACTACACGGGAGGATCTTGTCAATGATCTCAAGGCAGCTGGGACCGTAGTCACCAAGAAATCAATTTGTAACACACCATGCCGTGAAGGACTGAAATCCTGCAGCGCCCGCAAGGTCCCCCTGCTCAAGAAAGCACATATACAGGCCCGTCTGAAGTTTGCCAATGAACATCTGAATTATTCAGAGGAGAACTGGGTGAAAGTGTTGTGGTCAGATAAGACCAAAATGGAGCTCTTTGGCATCAACTCAACTCGCCGTGTTTGGAGGAGGAGGAATGCTGCCTATGACCCCAAGAACCCCATCCCCACCGTCAAACATGGAGGTGGAAACATTATGCTTTGGGGGTGTTTTTCTGCTAAGGGGACAGGACAACTTCACCGCATCAAAGGGACGATGGACGGGGCCATGTACCGTCAAATCTTGGGTGAAAACCTTCCCTCAGCCAGGGCATTGAAAATGGGTCGTGGATGGGTATTCCAGCATGACAATGACCCAAAACACACGGCCAAGGCAACAAAGGAGTGGCTCAAGAAGAAGCACATTAAGGTCCTGGAGTGGCCTAGCCAGTCTCCAGACCTTAATCCCATAGAAAATCTGTGGAGGGAGCTGAAGGTTTGAGTTGCCAAACGTCAGCCTCGAAACCTTAATGACTTGGAGAAGATCTGCAAAGAGGAGTGGAACAAAATCCCTCCTGAGATGTGTGCAAACCTGGTGGCCAACTACAAGAAACGTCTGACCTCTGTGATTGCCAACATGGGTTTTGCCACCAAGTACTAAGTCATGTTTTGCAGAGAGGTCAAATACTTATTTCCCTCATTAAAATGCAAATCAATTTATAACATTTTTGTTGTTATTCTGTCTCTCACTGTTCAAATAAACCTACCATTAAAATTATAGACTGATCATGTCTTTGTCAGTGGGCAAACGTACAAAATCATCAGGGGATCAAAAACCTTTTTCCCTCACTGTATGTGAAAGCTTCCCTGGCAACGCTCCAACACTGGCAGTGGGTGGATAGGGGATCAATAGAGACCCCTGAGTCATGGGGCGGCAGGTAGCTTAGTGGGTAAGAGCGTTGTGCCAGTAACCGAAAGGTCGCTGGTTCTAATCCCCGAGCCGACTAGGTGAAAAATCTGTCGATGTGCCCTTAAGCAAGGCACTTAACCCTAATTGCTCATGTAAGTCGCTCTGGATAAGAGCGTCTGCTAAATGACTAAAATGTAAATGTAAATGTATGTACACACACACACGAGAGAAGAGTAAAGTAGAGGAGAGGAGTTGTATTCCAAGATGATCAGGGTTGCCAGATTGGTTCCTTTGAGTCTGATGGTGATGTACTAGCTGAGAGACGGCTCCTGACCTGGCAACCACACTGTGTCACATACAACGACACAACAAGAGACACGTTAACAACAGCACCACACTGTATAAAAACACACAATACATGCTATACTCAAGCACGCACACATTTGCATACCGACAATAAATACAGCACTAAAACCTCCACAACATACTGTGTCTAGACAACTTTACACATTTCCACAGTTAATACTTTAAAGGTTCTGTAAGCACACACACTGGGTGCACCCACACATCCACTCCCTTAGAGGTGTCAACAAAGACATTTACATTTTAGTCATTTAGCAGACGCTCTTATCCAGAGCGACTTACAGTTAGTGGCCCCCCGTGGGAATTGAACCCACAACCCTGGCGTTGCAAGCGCCATGCTCTACCAACTGAGCTACAGGAGGACAAACCCAAAACCCATCGGGGGTGCTGATCTTCACTGACACAGAAACCAGACACATTTCTCTAAATATGCCAAACTCCCTCCCTCCCTCACTCTCTTGTCCTTGTGTTTTGATAAAGCGGTTGCTCCGGCAGAATTCCCACAGATGGTTTCCCCTTGACGTGTTAAACTGAGGACAGACCACTCCTCCTCTCCGTTGTCTGAGCTCAGACAGACTGGATGATTTTCCCCTGGCTAGACTAGATTTCACTCCGTCGGTTCAGACTCTATGTAACGAGCCAATCATTCACCAGTCTCTTGTGACAGCATTAACATTGAAATGTTCAAATTGGAATAGTTGATTTGGTTCTGGGTGCCGAGATTAGTAATTCATAGACAGGACACAGATTAGATTAGTCATTCATAGACAGGACACAGATTAGATTAGGCATTACTGCACTTCAACTACCTCAACTAGCCGGTGCCCCCGCACATTGACTCTGCACCGGTACCCCCCTGTATATATAGCCTCCCTACTGTTATTTTATTTTACTTCTGCTCTTTTTTTCTCAACACTTTTTTGTTGTTTTATTCAACTTTTTTATTAAAAATAAATGCACTGTTGGTTAAGGGCTGTAAGTAAGCATTTCACTGTAATGTCTGCACCTGTTGTATTCGGCGCATGTGGCCAATAAAATTTGATTTGATTTGATTTGATTCATAGACAGGACACAGATTAGATTAGTCATTCATAGACAGGACACAGATTAGATTAGTCATTCCTAGACAGGACACATTCTGGAGTTTGTCCAAACAATGTGAGCGGAAAATTGCCTCCTTGGAGGAATATAATGTATTATATTCTAATCGACTCAATCATTGAGAGATAAAGGGCTCTATTCAATCAAGCGTTATGGATTCCGCAATAGAAATGTAATGGTCATTTCCGATTGAGCCGACATACGCAGCGTTTACCCTGAATGCAGTCTCTGCTAAAGCAGGAACATTGCCTTTACATTTCAATCACACTGTAATGCTGAACTTCCACGATGTGGATTGAATAGAGGTCAACGTGTGTGTGTGTGTGTGTGTGTCTGTTTATTTTGGGCAGCCTCTCAGTGTGAGTGTGGTGTATTGTGATTGTGCCAAGCTCAATTAGGCTCGTGTCCCAGCCCTCTCCAGCTTGGCCCAGTCACACCTTTGGACAGGACCCAGGGACGAGTGCCATACAACAGAGCTGCCCTGTGTAAGGGTGTGATACAGAAATAGAGAGAGAGTGATAGAGAGAGTGTGTGTGTGTGTGCATGTATGCGCATGCTTGCGTTGTGTGAGTGTGTGTGTGTCTGTGTGTATGACCTTTGCTACACCAGCTGCAATGCCAGGTGCCTGGAAGAGCCCTGATATCAATAATCAGTTATCAAGGAGTCAATTCATTCCAAAACGATTCATCCAACAGTCACTGCAATTCAGCTTTTAACTGTGAATGTGAATACAACTAAATTAAACTTTGTTGACAGTCATTCATAAGATACTCTTCTTAACAAAAAAAAGTTTTTTTTATTTTACAGCCTGCTATTCATCTACTATTTACTCCTAAATGTCCAATTAAATAGTTAGTAACATTGAGAGATATGAAAACTATTTTTCTTAAGACCCATTCTTCCCGTAGTGATTCCCCTGGAATCAACTTATACTGTAAGAGCGATTCATCAGAGAGAATAAGAGAGATTCAAATGTATATAAGCGATTCAGTTCAGCAGGGAGTCGTTGGGTGCTTGGTCTCTCGTTGGGTGCCATCCATTCCCTCATGCTGACAAGGGGAAATTCAAACTTGAATCAGGAGGTGTTCAGGAGGCGGTCAGGGACAGCAGCTGTTTGGACCGTGTTGCGTTGCAGCTCAAAATAGACCGCAACACCTCGGTAAACTTGAATCTGGTTGGGGGATGCGTCTAAAATAACAGACAAGGCCCTGCTCACTGCCTGCGACAGGGACCAACGTGCATTCTCTCTGTTTGGGATATCCTTTAGAGATAGCGGGCTAGTCGGGATATTCTTTAGGGATAGCGGGCTAGTCGGGATATTCTTTAGAGATAGCGGGCTAGTTGGGATATCCTTTAGAGACAGCGGGCTAAGCTACACTGTGGTAAACATCAACATCAATAGCTGAGGCCATGCCAAAGTGTTAAAGTCATATTGGTATTTATAATAGGATAATAGGATAAGAAGTGAATAAAGTCAACTACAATCATTACAGCTCCTTACATTTGAGGACGGAGGCCATACTAGCAGGGGTCAGTCCCAGGTGTGTGTGTGTTGGTGTGTGTGTGTGTGTATTGGTGTCACCACAGAGCAGCTGGAGGTGAGAGGTCAAGGCTTAGCTCAGGGCATGGTTCAGGTCGGCCCAGTGCGTATCCCGCTGGACACACACACACCCCAGCACACTCACACACACACACTATCGTCAAACACCTCCACTAGACACATGGGCTGGCCTGAGCCTCTGGACTGGACACACATTAACACTCTGTAGGAGTCTGAGAGAGGGAGGGGGAGAGAGGGGAAGAGGGGAAGAGAGAAAATTACACTCACCAGTTTCAGACACAAACACTCATGCCTATAATCTCACACACACGCACAGACGCACACACACAGGTCCATGTACTAACGTAGGTTCTCCAGTAGGTCTTTACAGTCGTCGTACGTCCTGGTCGCTGTGGCTACACAACACCTCCAGTTCTGCAAGAGAGGTCATTTTTCTCTTAAACAGTGTGTGGCTACTCCATGCTGTGTGTGTGCGTGTATGTATGTGTATGTTGGTGCATGTGTGTGTACATATCTGTGATTGCGTGGTTGTGGTTCCCAGTCAAATAAGCTTATTAAACCATACAGAGAGAAGTTCCTGATCCAAAAAGTTGGGCAATTTCCAATAGTGTGTCTGTGAGTCTATAATGCATAATACAGTACGTTATCCAGTAAACCTCCATATGTCTGAGACAACAGTACATGATCAGTGTCCCAGTACCTTGAAGCCCCTGGCAGCAGCGATGTGTGCAGCGTCCAGCCATCACAGTTGGCCTGGTTGAGCAAGGTGCTGGACAGTACCGGGACCGTGGCAGGACCAGGGCTATGGTTGCGGTCAGGGTTAGGGTCATGGTGTGTGTGTAGTCAGGGGCAGGGTGGCAGATGAGGAGTTGCAAAGTGTCCACATGTCCCGAGATGACCCCGCACGGAGAGCCGTGCAGCTGTCCTGTGGATCACACACACATGTTAGCGTTGGGACACGCTCACACACACACACACACAAAGAAATGATCCACTTACACACACTCGAAACTGTTCACACAAAATTGGCAAGGCTTTCTGTGAAATATTAGTCAATATGATTTCTACAAATGTGATATGACAGAAATAGCCCAGTGAAGCTGTGTACGTAGGTAGTGTCCAGGAGACAACAACGTGGTGGCTATTCACAGAGGGGAGTCACCAAGCAAACTACAACAGAACTGTCTAAAAATATAAATAAATAAAACACATTTATAAATCATTGGCAAGAACAATTAGTCATATCCCATATATGTCGTTCAAGGGAATTCGGGACATGGGTGACTAGTTAACGTTAGCTTGGCTCTCTCTGTGTGTTCGTGCCGTGGGAGGAGGGGTTTCTTCGTTGGCAGATAGCAATGGCTAGCAAGTATGCTAACTATTCTAGCTAACTAACTGGCTGAATAAGTTGACGACGGACTCGCTCAAGCTGTCGGGACTAACCCACAAAGTTAGACACGGACACGAATGATCTGCTTGGCGTGTTGACACACTGGTGGTTTGTTGTGGCCGAGTATTGGTGCTAAACCGTGTTGTTGGAGTCCGGCATGCTAGTTGGCTGTGGCGTCATATGACTAGGTGCCCTGGACGGTTTTCACGGAAGAATACTGTACCAAGTTAGCTAGCTGAATAAACTAAGTTAGTCTATTCCTAGAAAACATTGAACCGCTGTAGTTTACAACAATTATAGTTTCTGAGGTGGAAGTTGGGAGAGTTATATTTGGGTGTTTCAGTGAAACGTAAGTGAGGGAGGCCCCGCTCTCTCGCTTTCCCAGATGTTTAGTTCATTTCATTCCGATCTCCTTTGCATTATTGTAGCCATTTTCTGTAGCCTGTCAACTATGCCTCTGTCTATCCCTGTTCTCTCCTCTCCGCACAGGCTATACAAACGCCTCACACCGCGTGGCTGCTGTCTCTCTAACCTGGTGGTCCCTGCACGCATGACCCACGTGGAGTTCCAGGTCTCCGGCAGCCTCTGGAACTGCCGTTCTGCGGCCAACAAGGCAGAGTTCATCTCAGCCTATGCTACCCTCCAGTCCCTCGACTTCTTGGCGCTGACGGAAACATGGATTACCACAGAAAACACTGCTACTTCTACTGCTCTCTCCTCGTCTGACCATGTGTTCCCGCATACCCCGAGAGCATCTGGTCAGCGGGGTGGTGGCACAGGAATCCTCATCTCTCCCAAGTGGACATTCTCTCTTTTTCCCCTGACCCATCTGTCTATCTCCTCATTTGAATTCCATGCTGTCACAGTCACTAGCCCATTCAAGCTTAACATCCTTGTCATTTATCGCCCTCCAGGTTCCCTTGGAGAGTTCATCAATGAGCTTGACGCCTTGATAAGTTCCTTTCCTGAGGATGGCTCACCCCTCACAGTTCTGGGTGACTTCAACCTCCCTACGTCTACCTTTGACTCATTTCTCTCTGCCTCCTTCTTTCCACTCCTCTCCTCTTTTGACCTCACCCTCTCACTGTCCCCCCCTACTCACAAGGCAGGCAATACGCTTGACCTCATCTTTACTAGATGCTGTTCTTCTACTAATCTCACTGCAACTCCCCTCCATGTCTCCGACCACTACTTTGTATCCTTTTCTCGCTCGCTCTCCTCCAACACTACTCACTCTGCCCCTACTCAGATGGTAATGTGCCGTCGCAACCTTCGCTCTCTCTCTCCCGCTACTCTCTCCTCTTTCATCCTATCATCTCTTCCCTCTGCTCAATCCTTCTCCCTCCAATCTCCTGATTCTGCCTCCTCAACCCTCCTCTCCTCCCTTTCTGCATCCTTTGACTCTTTATGTCCGCTATCCTCCCGGCCGGCTCGGTCCTCCCCTCCTGCTCCGTGGCTTGACGACTCATTGCGAGCTCACAGAACAGGGCTCCGGGCAGCCGAGCGGAAATGGAGGAAAACTAGACTCCCTGCGGACCTGCCATCTTTTCAATCCCTCCTCTCTACATTTTCTTCATCTGTTTCTGCTGATAAAGCCACTTTCTACCACTCTAAATTCCAAGCATCTGCCTCTAACCCTAGGAAGCTCTTTGCCACCTTCTCCTCCCTGCTGAATCCCCACCCTTTCTCAAAAAACCAACACTCGATCCCTCTGATGTCAACAACTACAGACCAGTATCCCTTCTTTCTTTTCTCTCCAAAACTCTTGAGCGTGCCGTCTTTAGCCAACTCTCTTGCTATCTCTCTCAGAATGACCTTCTTGAGCCAAACCAGTCAGGTTTCAAGACTGGTCATTCAACTGAGACTGCTCTTCTCTGTGTCACGGAGGCTCTCCGCACTGCTAAAGCTAACTCTCTCTTCTCTGCTCTTGTCCTTCTAGACCTGTCTGCTGCCTTTGATACTGTGAACCATCAGATCCTCCTCTCCACCCTCTCCGAGTTGGGCATCTCCGGCGCGGCTCACTCTTGGATTGTGTCCTACCTGACCGGTCGCTCCTACCAAGTGGCGTGGCGAGAATCTGTCTCCGCACCACGTGCTCTCACCACTGGTGTCCCCCAGGGCTCAGTTCGAGGCCCTCTCCTATTCTCGCTATACACCAAGTCACTTGGCTCTGTCATATCCTCACATGGCCTCTCCTATCATTGCTACGCAGACGACACACAACTAATCTTCTCCTTTCCCCCTTCTGATAATCAGGTGGCGAATCGCATCTCTGCATGTCTGGCAGATATATCAGTGTGGATGACGGCTCACCACCTCAAGCTGAACCTCGGCAAGACGGAGCTGCTCTTCCTCCCGGGGAAGGACTGCCCGTTCCACGATCTCGCCATCACGGTTGACAACACCGTTGTGTCCTTGCCGTGACCCTGGACAACACCCTGTCGTTCTCCGCTAACATCAAGGCGTTGACCCGATCCTGTAGGTTCATGCTCTACAACATTCGGAGAGTACGACCCTGCCTTACACAGGAAGCGGCACAGGTCCTAATCCAGGCACTTGTCATCTCCCGTCTGGATTACTGCAACTCGCTGTTGGCTTGGCTCCCTGCCTGTGCCATTAAACCCCTACAACTCATCCAGAATGCCGCAGCCCGTCTGGTGTTCAACCTTCCCAAGTTCACTCACGTCACCCCGCTCCTCCGCACACTCCACTGGCTTCCAGTTGAAGCTCGCATCTGCTACAAGACCATGGTGCTTGCCTACAGAGCTGTGAGGGGAACGGCACCTCCGTACCTTCAGGATCTGATCAGTCCCTACACCCAAAAAAGGGCATTGCGTTCATCCACCTCTGGCCTGCTGGCCACCCTACCTCTGCGGAAGCACAGTTCCCGCTCAGCCCAGTCAAAACTGTTCGCTGCTCTGGCACCTCAATGGTGGAACAAGCTCCCTCACGACGCCAGGACAGCGGAGTCACTCACCACCTTCCGGAGACACTTGAAACCCCACCTCTTTAAGGAATACCTGGGATAGGATAAAGTAATCCTTCTACCCACCCCCAAAAAAAATAAACATATTGTAAAGTGCTTATCCCACTGGCTATAAGGTGAATGCACCAATTTGTAAGTCGCTCTGGATAAGAGCGTCTGCTAAATGACGTAAATGTAAATATGGTTGCTGTAGAGACACAGGAAACCTATACAGTGAGGGAAAAAGGTATTTGATCCCCTGCTGATTTTGCACGTTTGCCCACTGACAAAAAAATTATCAGTCTATAATTTTAATGGTAGGTTTATTTGAACAGTGAGAGACAGAATAACAACAACAAAATCCAGAAAAACGCATGTCAAAAATGTTATAAATTGATTTGCATTTTAATGAGGGAAATAAGTATTTGACCCCCTCTCAATCAGAAAGATTTCTGTCTCACAGGTATCTTTTATACAGGTAACGAGCTGAGATTAGGAGCACACTCTTAAAGGGAGTGCTCCTAATCTCAGTTTGTTACCTGTATAAAAGACACCTGTCCACAGAAGCAATCAATCAATCAGATTCCAAACTCTCCACCATGGCCAAGACCAAAGAGCTCTCCAAGGATGTCAGGGACAAGATTGTAGACCTACACAAGGCTGGAATGGGCTACAAGACCATCGCCAAGCAGCTTGGTGAGAAGGTGACAACAGTTGGTGCGATTATTCGCAAATGGAAGAAACACAAAAGAACTGTCAATCTCCCTCGGCCTGGGGCTCCATGCAAGATCTCACCTCGTGGAGTTGCAATGATCATGAGAACGGTGAGGAATCAGCCCAGAACTACACGGGAGGATCTTGTCAATGATCTCAAGGCAGCTGGGACCATAGTCACCAAGAAAACAATTTGTAACACACTACGCCGTGAAGGACTGAAATCCTGCAGCGCCCGCAAGGTCCCCCTGCTCAAGAAAGCACATATACAGGCCCGTCTGAAGTTTGCCAATGAACATCTGAATTATTCAGAGGAGAACTGGGTGAAAGTGTTGTGCTTAGATGAGACCAAAATGGAGCTCTTTGGCATCAACTCAACTCGCCGTGTTTGGAGGAGGAGGAATGCTGCCTATGACCCCAAGAACACCATCCCCACCGTCAAACATGGAGGTGGAAACATTATGCTTTGGGGGTGTTTTTCTGCTAAGGGGACAGGACAACTTCACTGCATCAAAGGGACGATGGACGGGGCCATGTACCGTCAAATCTTGGGTGAGAACCTCCTTCCCTCAGCCAGGGCATTGAAAATTGGTCGTGGATGGGTATTCCAGCATGACAATGACCCAAAACACACGGCCAAGGCAACAAAGGAGTGGCTCAAGAAGAAGCACATTAAGGTCCTGGAGTGGCCTAGCCAGTCTCCAGACCTTAATCCCATAGAAAATCTGTGGAGGGGAGCTGAAGGTTTGAGTTGCCAAACGTCAGCCTCAAAACCTTAATGACTTGGAGAAGATCTGCAAAGAGGAGTGGAACAAAATCCCTCCTGAGATGTGTGCAAACCTGGTGGCCAACTACAAGAAACGTCTGACCTCTGTGATTGCCAACAAGGGTTTTGCCACCAAGTACTAAGTCATGTTTTGCAGAGGGGTCAAATACTTATTTCCCTCATTAAAATGCAAATCAATTTATAACATTTTTGACATGCGTTTTTCAGGATTTTTTTTATGTTATTCTGTCTCTCACTGTTCAAATAAACCTACCATTAAAATTATAGACTGATCATGTCTTTGTCTGTGGGCAAACATACAAAATCAGCAGGGGATCAAATACTTTTTTCCCTCACTGTATGTGAAACTCCTTGAACCATGATCACAGACTTTATTTTTATTTTTTAAGGCTCTGATCTGTTGGTTTCTGGTCCTATGACATTCTGTAAAGGTCCTGTGATGCAAATGTAAAAAGTGAAACTGTGTTTTGAAGGGTATTTATTCTAGGGACAGCACGACACGACTCGCCTATCAGACTTGAAAACCCAGTAGCTTTCTGTGATCTTGATTGTGCAAAAACAGTCCTGAGTGTGACAATAATGGACCGTTGAGGACATTAGGGGACAAAAGATTGAGTCATCAGAGAAACAATAATGGACAGTCTGAAAACAGGGTAACTGTAGGGGACTGCAGAGGACAGCAGGGCACAGTTGAGGACATCTGGGGCCAGTATAGGACATTATGGGAGAAAATAGGCCAGTTGGTGACTTACGGTGGTGGCTCGTGAGCGGTCTGCCCCGGCGTTGAGCAAGGCTCTGGTACAGTCCAGCCTGCCGGCTCCGCTGGCCATGAACAGAGGGGTCTGTCCCCCCACGGCCCTGTGGTCCACATCAACCCCTCCAGACACCAGGGCCTCCACACACCTGGACACAGGACACACACAGGAGAAGAGGTCAGGTTACACACATAGAGGTAGTGAAACTCTGTGAAATTACAGGTTTTGGTAACATCTCTGTGCTGTCAAACTGTCAACCTCTCTCTGTATTGTGAGAGCAGACATACAGTACTGCTCTGAGGATGTTTAGTTGAGGCAGGCCAATGAAGGTCTGTGTGTGTTTTTGGTTTTACTATGCTTGTTGGAACCAGAAGTCCTCACAAGGATAGTAAAACACGGACAATTTGGACAAGTGGGGACATTTCGCCGGTCCCCACAAGGAAAAAGGCTATTTTAGGCTCAGGGGTTAGATTTAGGATTAGAAGTTATGGTTAGGTTTAGGGCTAGGGGTTAAGGTTAGGTTTAGAGGATTGGGGTTAAGGTTAGGTTTAGGTGATTGGGGTTAAGGTTAGGTTTAGGGGATTTGGGTTAAGGTTAGGTTTAGGGCTAGGGGTTAAGATTAGGGGAGTGGGGTTAAGGTTAGGTTTAGGGGTTAGGGTTAAGGTTAGGTTTAGGGGATTGGGGTTAATGTTAGGTTTAGGGGATTTGGGTTAAGGTTAGGTTTAGGGCTAGGGGTTAAGGTTAGGTTTAGAGGATTGGGGTTAAGGTTAGATTTAGGTGATTGGGGTTAAGGTTAGGTTTAGGGGATTTGGGTTAAGGTTAGGTTTAGGGCTAGGGGTTAAGATTAGGGGAGTGGGGTTAAGGTTAGGTTTAGGGGTTAGGGTTAAGGTTAGGTTTAGGGGATTGGGGTTAATGTTAGGTTTAGGGGATTTGGGTTAAGGTTAGGTTTAGGGCTAGGGGTTAAGGTTAGGTTTAGAGGATTGGGGTTACGGTTAGGTTTAGGGGTTAAGGTTAGGTTTACGGGATTGGGGTTAAGGTTAGGTTTAGGGCTAGGGCTAGGGAAAATAGGATTTTAAATAGGAATCAATTGTTTGGTCCCCAGAAGGATAGTAAAACAAATAGAGGGGGAAAGCCGATCGGCACGCTGACTGTCACATCACACACAGAGTACATTACTGTAGCCCTGGTAATATACTGTATGCTCTGCCCTGGGACAGGATTAAGGCCTACTTCAGCTACCTGCCTTCAATTTCCTCACTCAACAGAGCATGCTATTGACCCTGGGCTGGCAATGTGTGCCCAGCACAGCATTGCTCACATGAAGGAAAACGCATCCCAGGGTTCTCCTGTTTCTTATCACTCTGTAGGTGTCCACACAGGGGCGCCAGCGAGGTTGACAACTGCCCTTAAACCCATAGACTTAGATAGACATGGTATTATTGTATCTGTCCCATTATGGCATCTGTGAGAGCAGGGGTAGTGCCATTGAGGCCATCTCCATTTTGATGTATTCAATTTTCTTCTTCTACTGGTAGACAAACTGAAAGGGTGCATAGTGCCACATGTAGTGTGTTTGTCTGAACAGGTACCTAGGTATTGCCACCTGCAGTTATGGAATGTTTGCTCACAAATATAATTCATTGGCTGATCCCTCCTGATGACATGGATGGAATCTTGTGATCCTTTCTTAACCCATAGGAAGTCCCATCCGGTTGACTACTTAAAAATAGGGGCGGCAGGTAGCTTAGTGGTTAAGAGCGTTGTGCCAGTAACGGAAAGGTCGCTGGTTCTAATCCCCGAGCCGACTAGGTGAAAAATCTATCTGTGCCCTTGAGCAAGGCACTTAACCCTAATTGCTCCTGTAAGTCGCTCTGGATAAGACCGTCTGCTAAATGACTAAAAACAACAAAACAAAAAATGGTCCAAGTCCTCAATGGCGCTGCCCATGCTAAAACGAGTCCTCTATCATTCTATGCCCTAAACCAGGGGTGGGCATGATCCTAGATCTGTGCCTAAGGGCAACTTCTTCTCGGAGCCGCCAAACACGGAGAGGACACTATATTAAACATGTACAGTAACACTCTTAGTGCCGGATTTGACAGTTTGTTGTATGTGATCCAATATCTGAGACACACTATCTGTCAGTTTATTGGAATGACAAATACTGAGCCAACAGTTACTGACAGTGGCTCTATCTGTAACCAGACAGTAGCCCTTTCCTGCAGTTAATGACCAAAAGCACCCTGTTTGGCCTCATGGGTGGAATGTTATTAATATCTTTCATAATTTCCTAATTAACAACAACGGAAATCTGGTGTTTCTATGTCAAACAGTTTTGTTATATTTCACTCTTCTGCGATGTATATAAAGTGTAATATTGGGATGCAAACTCAAAATTGAATAAATGTTAACTCCATATCTGACATGGTACAGGTGTCTTCAATTTTTTAAGCCCATAACCATGCGTGTGAGGTGTATACTTTTGTTTCAAAGTAGATTTGTTTAAGACTACCAATAATCACTCTGTGTGACCCTGATTTAGCCCACTGCAGTAAAAGGTTAAGGGGCTGCAGTATATAGCAATGATTGACAGGGGTTGATGTAAGGAGAGGGGTTAGTTGTGTTGTGGACCAACCTGTGATGTCCGTGCGCGGAGGCAAAGTGTAAAGGCGTAAATCGTTTTTCAGCAGAAACAGCAGAAACCCCCGAAATCAGCAGCAGCTTGACGCAGTCTGAGAGAGAAGCAGAGCGAGGGGGGGCGGGCGAGCGAGGGAGGGAGAAAGAGAGGGAGGGGGGAGAGAGAGAGAGAAATAACCATTGATTTCCAAGTTCTGTGCTTTCTCTGTCTTCTCCTTTAAATGACACCATGATAGCAGGTTTTACAGTTATCCTTCAGTACTGTTTATGGAACAATGCTCCTTGAATGTCAGAACGCTATCAAACATGACAGAAAGGCTTCAAATATTGGCTGCAATAGGTATTGTGTGTGTGTGTGTGTGTGTGTGTGTGTGTGTGTGTGTGCATGTATTCCCCAAGAGTGGAACAGCATGGGCTTTCTATGAGACACTTGAGTGAGCAGGCATCTCTGTCCCTTGAGGCCACATTTCCCATGTTGTCTATCTACAGTAATTCTGTGCTTCATGTCAATTACAATAACCATATTGACTAATATGAATGGATTCTGAATATCTTCGATAGACTGCACCATATAGAACACTAATACTACAACACCACAATTACAGTAGTAATTTAACAGGATCTCTATGACTGTCCCACTGTACCTGAGTGTCCATTTTGAGCAGCAGAAAACAGAGCAGAGGTTGAGTGGTCTTCAAGGAGACTAAAATTATCCGTTGGATCTCGGTTAAGCGGCATTGACAATAAAGTGACATTTCCCTGGGAAGCAGCTTGGAGGAGCAGGGGGCGCCCGTCGTCCAGGGCAACGGGCCCACCACAGTTTAGCGAGGGGACTATGGAGGGACACCAGCCTAACAGGAGTTAAAGGGGACACAAGGTTTAACATGGCAGAGAAGCTTTAATAGAGAGAAGGGGAAAGAGGGAGATGGATACTACGACACCTGAGTTCCACAACACATGTCCTGGCTGAAGACTAGTCTGGTAAGAGCTCAAAATACAATGAATGCATGAATCTATACTGAACAAAAATATAAAAAATACAAAAAATATAAATGCAACATGCTACAATTTCAAAGATTTTACTGAGTTACAGTTTATATAAGGAAATCAGTAAATTGAAATAAATTCATTAGGCCCTAATCTATGGATTTCACATGACTGGGCAGGGGCACAGCCAAGGGTGGTTCTGGGAGGGCATAGGCCCACCCATTGGGGAGCCAGGCCCAGCCAATCAGAATTTGTTTTTATCCACAAAAGGGCTTCATTACAGACAGAAATACTCCTCAGTTTCATCAGCTGTCCGGGTGGCTGGTCTCAGACAATCCCGCAGGTGAAGAAGCCAGATGTGGAGGTCCTGGCTGGTGTGGTTACCCGTGGTCTGTGTTTGTGAGGCCGGTTGGACGTACTGTCAAATTCTCTAAAACGAGGAGGCAGCTTATGGTAGAGAAATTAATATTAAATTATCTGGCAACATCTCTAGTGGACATTCCTGCAGTCAGCATGCCAGTTGCCAATCCCTCAAAGCTGTGTTACAAAACTGCAAATTTTAGAGTGACCTTTTATTGTCCTCAGCACAAGGTGCACCTGTGTAAGGATCATGCTGTTTAATCAGCTTCTTGATATGCCACACCTGTCAGGTGGATGGATTATCTTGGCAAAGGAGAAATGCTCATTAACATGGATGTAAACAAATTTGTGCACAAAATTTGAGAGAAATACGCTTTTTGTGCGTATGGAACATTTCTGGGATCTTTAATTTCAGCTCATGAAACATGGGACCAACACTTTACATGTTGCGTTTATATTTTTGTTCCGTATATTTGGATATTGGAGTGAATTAAAGTCTGGAATCCTTAGATTTTTTTCCCTCTAACATCATTGCACGTGTGATAGAACAGCATAATATTTACAGCATTTTGTTTTTTTTAACCACACTGCTTGATGCACCTCAACTCCTCTTTGTCCATAAAACAAAACAATAACAAACGTGCTGGGGCGGAGAGTGGTGCTGTTTCCTCTAATTCGGATTCCAAAGTTTCCAGAGTTGGTTCATTTTGCTTCATATTACCTAGGTAGTAGCTACACAGAGTAAATTGCCTTTGAGGACAGGTGGACAAGTCATGGAACCCAGGTGTCATCTCAACCAGATGACCGCCCAATCATCCATCCCATTCATCCACACACACAATCACCCATTCACATGGGTATTTAATGTCAATCAGCAAACCAACCTCATCCATGCACAAACCACTTAGTATGTTAAAAACACTGTTACTTGGCAGGATGTGTGTGAGCATAGAAGGACATGAAGAAGAAAATATAAGGTGATTCTGTCAGTAAAAGGAGAAGAAGAAAGTATAAAAGCCTATAACTATAACTTCAATTTGCAACTAAAAAGCATAGTATTGTACACCCCTAATCTTTTGCAAAATGCTAAACTTTGCTCTATGGTTGGGGTGGGAGGGAAAGTGAAGGCCATTGTTAGCTACAATGCTATAAAGGAACGCCATGGGTTATTTGGCACTTCTCGGGACAAGCAGGTGAAAAGGGTTCAGTTGAGAGCAAAGAGAGCTGAAGACCTTTAACCTTTAGACCCCCTTGTCAGAGAGACTGAAAAGGAGAGGGGGAGGAAAGGAAGAGACATATATTTCATAATTTTAACGACACCAGCGGTTGATAGCCATTACCGTTGCGCTTTCCAAGACGTCTGACTAAGTTACTGTTTTGGGATACTGAAGTAACAGAAACTGCTGGTGAAATTAAATCTGGTGTTTAGTTTGGTCTTTTGAGGTGAGAGTCAAACCTGTCTCACTGCTGTGGAGGAAGACTTAGTATAGTGCAGTTGTAGTATAGTCTAAATAGAAATGTGTTTTGGCAAAAGAGTATTCTAGGACATGATGACATTTTACCCAATATATTGTAACATTAAGACTAATTTTACTTGTAAGAGATCTGATGTGAACATTACCCTAAAATGCTGATATATCCCTTCATGAAATAAGTGGAATCAGTAGAATAGAAAACGAGCACATTCCTAGTTAGTTTCAGTCAAAATTCGCTAAAGCACTTTTCTTATCCATACACAATGAGATAAAATTGAAATAAAACAAACAGAACTTGCATCATGCAACTCATCTACTTAATTGCTTGAAATGCGTTATGAAATGTGTTTTTTCAACCAATTGCGACAATAAACCCATGTTGCAATATAAACAGAAGCAAGCATATTATGGCATAAACATTCAAAGCACTATAAACATCCACATGATACTGTAAGTACATCATAACATACAGTGCCTTGTAAAAGTATTGATCCCCCTTGGTGTTTTTCCTATTTTGTTGCATTACAACCTGTAATTTAAATTGATTTTTATTTGGATTTCATGTAATGGGCATAAACAAAACAGTCCATATTGGTGAAGTGAAATGAAAAAAATAATTTGTTTCAAAAAATTCTAAAAACTAAATAATGGGAAAATTATGCGTGCATATGTATTCACCCCCTTTGCTATGACGCCCCTAAATAAGATCTGGTGCAACCAATTACCTTCAAAAGTCACATAATTTGTTAAATAAAGTCCACCTGTGTGCAATCTAAGTGTCACATGATCTCAGTATATATACACCTGTTCTGAAAGGCCCCAGAGTCTGCAACACCACTAAACAAGGGGCACCACCAAGCAAGCGGCACCATGAAGACCAAGGAGCTCTCCAAACAGGTCTGGGACAAAGTTGTGGAGAAGTACAGATCAGGGTTGGGTTATAAAAACATATCCGAAACATTGAACATCCCACGGAGCACCATTAAATCCATTATAAAAAAATTGAAAGAATATGGCACCACAACAAACCTGCCAAGAGAGGACCGCCCACCAAAACTCACAGATCAGGCAAGGAGGGCATTAATCAGAGGGGCAACAAAAATACCAAAGATAACCCTGAAGTAGCTGCAAAGCTCCACAGCGGAGATTGGAGTATCTGTCCATAGGACCACTTTAAACCGTACAGTCCACAGAGCTGGGCTTTACGGACGAGTGGCCAGAAAAAAGCCATTGCTTAAATAAAAAAATAAGCAAACACGTTTGGTATTCGCCAAAAGGCATTTGGGAGACTCCCCAAACATATGGAAGAAGGTACTCTGGTCAGACGAGACTAAAATTGAGCTTTTTGGCCATCAAGGAAAACGCTGTCTGGCACAAACCCAACACCTCTCATCACCCTGAGAACACCATCCCCACAGTGAAGCATGGTGGTGGCAGCATCATGCTGTGGGATGTTTTTCATCGGCAGGGCCTGGGAAACTGGTCAGAATTGAAGGAATGATGGATGGTGCTAAATACAGGGAAATTCTTGAGGGAAACCTGTTTCCGTCTTCTAGAGAGTTGAGACTGGGACGGAGGTTCACCTTCCTGCAGGACATTGACCCTAAGCATACTGCTAAAGCAACACTTGAGTGGTTTAAGGGGAAACATTTAAATGCCTTGGAATGGCCTAGTCAAAGCCCAGACCTCAATCCAATTGAGAATCTGTTGTATGACTTAAAGATTGCTGTACACCAGCGGAACCCATCCAACTTGAAGGAGCTAGAGTAGTTTTGCCTTGAAGAATGGGCAAAAATCCCAGTGACTAGATGTGCCAAGCTTATACAGACACACCCCAAGAGACTTGCAGCTGTAATTGCTGCAAAAGGTGGCTCTACAAAGTATTGACTTTGGGAGGGGTGAATAGATATGCATGCTCAAGTTTTCCGTTTTTTTGTCTTATTTCTTGTTTGTTTCACAATAAAAAAAAATTTGCATCTTCAAAGTGGTAGGCATGTTGTGTAAATCAAATGATACAAACCCCCCCAAAAAATCAATTTTAATTCCAGGTTGTAAGGCAACAAAATAGGAAAAATGCCAAGGGGGGTGAATACTTTCGCAAGCCACTGTACAGAGTGTAGGAACATGGAGTTGAAACAGGAAGGAAAATGGAATGGACAGGGGTCATTTGGAGGAGTTAGTGTGTGCATGTAGAGGGGTGATGATGATGAAGAGGAAGAAGCATGCTAGTGGACTGGGGATGAGGGGAGAGAGCAGCCTCTGGCATCAGCTTCAGAGAGGAGAGGGTTACTCACAGGAACCCTACACACCCATCTGAACAGGGAAAACTTAGCCTCAAAACCTCATTGCCTCAAATAACACTGGAGTAACGCTCCTCGAGCTAGCTAGCCTAGCATCTGACCCTTTACCCTGCAGGCACATTATATTGGCCTGCCACTGGTCTGTTTACAGCTGCTAGCTGGGGGATAACGTGTCAGAATAGGACTCAGGAGAAGCAGGGAGACGACAGGCTCCAGAAGGAGGGGGAGGAGGATTAAGTATTCGTACAGAGAGTTCAGTTCTCAAGCAGTGGTCGGTTTAGGGCCAAGAGGGATATAGTCACTGCAGCAAAGAGCAGGAGTTAACTTGACTGACCCTGCTCTTTTGTGTTCTCCATTGGACTCCTGTCGTTAAAGCAGGTTCCCTATGGCCTGAATCCTACGCTAGGTTAGGCTAACCTAGCATTGGAAAGATAGTTGGAGCGGAGAGGTAGAGGCAGTAAGGGGAGAGCGGTAGGGGAGCGTGGTGCCCCTTTACCTGATGCTGTTGCCAGGGGGCTGCCTGGGGCTACGGGATGGAACGCTAGCGGAGGAGGAGGGGTTTATGGAGGAGGGGCTACTGACAGTGATGGCAACGCTGGCGGGGGGGCACTCTGCACACGTGGCCTGGTGCGGCCCCCTCACCCCCCTCGGGGGGGGGCAGGCACCCACCTGAGACGCCGTCAGGGCTGGGACCAGATCCAGGGCGGGTTTGGGCGGCAGCTGGGGCGTGCCAGGTTTTAACCCCGCCCCGGGGGAGCGGCTGCTGTCCCCCACCACTTTGATGGGTGGGTGGGGAGGGGAGGGGGTCTGGGAGAGGCCCGGCTTTTTGGGGGGGATGGGGGGCGGGTTTCCCCGGTCGATCCTGGCCACTGTGGGGGACTTGATGCCGATGGGGTGGCCCAGGCGGCCAGGGAAGGGCCCCCCTTCTGAGGTGGAGTGGGGCAAGCCGGGACGGAGGGCTCCGGGGCCCCCTGCTGGGGGGCTGGTAAAGCGTGAGAGGACCTGCGTGACGGTGTGTCGCGCTTGCTGCTTGGCGGCAAAGTTGTCTCGGTTGGTGGGGGAGAGGTCGCGGGACGGCGGGCTGCTCTGGGAGGATGTGCCATTTTGGTCTTGCTCCTGGAACTTGTAGCGGGCAGCCTGGACACGAGGGCTCACCCCCGTGGATACGGCTGAGGTGGGGGCAGGGGAGTGTAACCCACCATGGGGCGTCTGGCCCTCGGCTCCGTTCTCCCCTGTTTGAAGAAGTCCTCCTGAGCTGCTGTGGACCAGCCCCCGGCCTGCGCTGGGTGTCTTGGGCAGGCTGAGGCCCGCGTAGTTGGTGGGAGTGGGTTTGACGGGGATGGTGAGGGGGCTCGGCTTCTTCTGCCCCTCGGCCTCTGGAGGGGGCAGGTCCGTTTGGCAGGAAGCCGTCCGGGAGCTGACTGGCTCTGTGGCCACAGCAACAGATGCTGTGTGTTTGGGAGGTGGGGTGTTGGTGGTAGCGGTGGGATCCATAGCAGTAGCCGCAGCCGGTTGGGCCGGGGTAGTGGCTTTACCATCCTTACCATCTTTAACGTCCTTACCGTCCCGTTCAGTCCTGAGCTGCTCTACCTGCCGGCGCAGGCTCAGGCTCTCTGTCTCCTCTCGGCCCAGCCTGGCGCGCAGCTGTTCGCGCTCAGTGTCCAGCTCTGACAGCTGCTTCTCCATCTTGGCCTCCATCTGCTGTCCACGCTGCCTCTCTGCTGTCAGCTCCTCCTGCAGCAGTCCGGCCAAGCGGCCCTCCTCATCCAGCCGGGCAGAGATCTCATCGAAGCGCTGCGACTCCTCCACCACGCGCGTGGCCAGCTGCTTGCACTCCCTCACCAGCATCATAACCATGTGCTTGTTCTTCTCCCGCTCGTCCTTCAGCTGGGCGGTTAGTTTACGGTGTTCCTGCTCCAGACTATGCAGCTGTAGCTTCTCCATCTCCAGCTGACAGATAGATAGATCACAAGTTAGTCAGAGGAGATGTCGTTTAGAAAACACACACATACTGTTTGACAGACAGAACAACACACAGCTATCCCAAACATCAATACTGTAACTCTTATCCCAAACATCAATACTGTAACTCTTATCCCCAACATCAATACTGTAACTCTTATCCCAAACATCAATACTGTAACTCTTATCCCAAACATCAACACTGTAACTCTTATCCCAAACATCGAAACTCAATCACACACATTATCTATACCCCCTCAGTCATGTGTCAGAACATACACGCCCAGATCACACCACCACTAAACATCACAGATATAGCAAGGGCATACACATCTACCACCCACATCTGGTATATCTTTCACACCACAAACATCATGTCACATTCACGCCCACACATGACATGACAGTATACAGTGCATTCGGAAAGTATTCAGACCCCTTCCCTTTTTCAACGTTTTGTTACGTTACAGCCTTATTCTAAAATAATCTACACAAGATACCCCATAATGACAAAGCGAAAACAGGTTTTTAGAATTTTTTGCAAATGTATTAAAAATAATAAAATATAAATACTTTATTTACATACAGTTGAAGTCGGAAGTTTACATACACCTTAGCCAAATACATTTAAACTCTGTTTTTTACAATTCCTGACATTTAATCCTAGTAAAAATTCCCTGTCTTAGGTCAGTTAGAATCACCACTTTATTTTAAGAATGTGAAATGTCAGAATAATAGTAGAGAGAATGATTTATTTCAGCTTCTATTTCTTTCATCACATTCCCAGTGGGTCAGAAGTTTACATACACTCAATTAGTATTTGGTAGCATTGCCTTTAAATTGTTTAACTTAGGTCAAACGTTTCGGGTAGCCTTCCACAAGCTTCCCACAATAAGTTGGGTGAATTGTGGCCCATTCCTCCTGACAGAGCTTGTGTAACTGAGTCAGGTTTGTAGGCCTCCTTGCTCGCACACGCTTTTTCAGTTCTGCCCACAAATGTTCTATAGGATTGAGGTCAGGGCTTTGTGATGGCCACTCCAATACCTTGACTTTGTCGTCCTTAAGCCATTTTGCCACAACTTTGGAAGTATGCTTGGGGTCATTGTCCATTTGGAAGACCCATTTGTGACCAAGCTTTAACTTCCTGACTGATGTCTTGAGATGTTGCTTCAATATATCCACATAATTTTCCTTCCTCATGATGCCATCTATTTTGTGAAGTGCACCAGTCCCTCCTGCAGCAAAGCACCCCCACAGCATGAAGCTGCCACCCCCGTGCTTCACGGTTGAGATGGTGTTCTTCGGCTTGCAAGCATTCCCCTTTTTGCCAAACAGTTCTATTTTGTTTCATCAGACCAGAGGACATTTCTCCAAAAAGTAAGATCTTTGTCCCCATGTGCATTTGCAAACCGTAGTCTGGCTTTTTTATGGCGGTTTTGGAGCAGTGGCTTCTTCCTTGCTGAGTGGACTTTCAGGTTATGTCGATATAGGACTTGTTTTACTGTGGATATAGATACTTTTGTACCTGTTTCCTCCAGCATCTTCACAAGGTCCTTTGCTGTTGTTCTGGGATTGATTGGCACTTTTCGCACCAAATACGTTCATCTCTAGGAGACAGAACGCGTCTCCTTCCTGAGCGGTATGACGGCTGCGTGGTCCCATGGTGTTTATACTTGCGTACTATTGTTTGTACAGATGAACGTGGTACCTTCAGGTGTTTGGAAATTTCTCCCAAGGATGAACCAGATTTGTGGAAGTATTTTTTTCGGAGGTCTTGGCTGATTTCTTTTGATTTTCCCATGATGTTAAGCAAAGAGGCACTGAGTTTGAAGGTAGTTCTTGAAATACATCCACAGGTACACCTCCAAATGACTAAAATGATGTCAATTAGCCTATCAGAAGCTTCTAAAGCCTTGAAATCATTTTCTGGAATTTTCCAAGCTGTTTAAAGGCACAGTCAACTTAGTGTATGTAAACTTCTGACCCACTGGAATTGTGATACAGTGAATTATAAGTGAAATAATCTGTAAACAATTGTTGGAAAAATTACTTGTGTCATGCACAAAGTAGATGTCCTAACCGACTTGTCAAAACTATGTTAACAAGAAATGTGTGGAGTGGTTGAAAAATGAGTTTTAATGACTCCAACCTAAGTGTACGTAAACTTCTGACTTCAACTGTAAGTATTCAGACCCTTTCCTATGAGACTCGAAATGGAGCTCAGGTGTATCCTGTTTCCATTGATCATCCTTGAGATGTTTCTACAACTTTAGTGGAGTCCACCTGTGGTAAATTCAATTGATTGGACATGATTTGGAAAGGCACACACCTGTCTATATAAGGTCCCACAGTTGACAGTACAAGTCAGAGCAAAAACCAAGCCATGAGGTCGAAGGAATTGTCCGTAGAGCACCGAGACAGGATTGTGTCGAGGCACAGATCTGGGGAAGGGTACCAAAACACTTCTGCAGCATTGAAGGTCCCCAAGAACACAGTGGCCTTCATCATTCTTAAATGGAAGAAGTTTGGAACCACCAAGACTCTTCCTAGAGCTGGCCGCCCAGCCAAACTGAGCAATCGGGGGAGAAGGGCCTTGGTCAGGGAGGTGACCAAGAACCAGATGGTCACTCTGACATAACTCTGACAGAGTTCCTCTCTTACACAGAAAGCAGCATAGGTCCTAATCCAGGCACTTGTCATCTCCCGTCTGGATTACTGCAACTCGCTGTTGGCTGGGCTCCCTGCCTGTGCCATTAAACCCCTACAACTACAAGAACGCTGCAGCCCGTCTGGTGTTCAACCTTCCCAAGTTCTCTCATGTCACCCCGCTCCTCCGCACACTCCACTGGCTTCCAGTTGAGGCTCACATCTACTACAAGACCAAGGTGCTTGCCTACGGAGTTGTGAGGGGAATGGCACCTCCTTACCTTCAGGCTCTGATCAGACCCTACACCCAAACGAAGGCACTACGTTCATCCACCTCTGGCCTGCTAGCTCCCCTACCTCTACGGAAGCACAGTTCCCGCTCAGCCCAGTCAAAGCTATTCGCTGCTCTGGCACCCCAATGGAGGAACAAGCTCCCCCACGACGCCAGGACAGCGGAGTCACTGACCACCTTCCGGAGACACTTGAAACCATACCTCTTTAAGGAAAACCTGGAATAGTATAACAGTAATCATTCTACCCCCCCTCCACCACCCCCCATTAAAAAAATAATAATAAGTTGAATGCACCAATTTGTAAGTCGCTCTGGATAAGAGTGTCTGCTAAATGATGTAAATGTAAATGTAAATGTAAATGAGAAAGGACAACCATCTCTGCAGCACTCCACCAATCAGGCCTTTATGATATAGTGGCCAGACAGAAGCCACTCCTCAGTAAAAGGCACATGACAACCCACTTGGAGTTTGCCAAAAGGCACATAAAGGACTCTCAGACCATGAGAAACAAGATTCTCTGGTCTGATTAAACCAAGATTGAACTCTTTTGACAACATCATGCTGTGGGGATGTTTTTCAGCGGCAGGGACTGGGATACTAGTCATGATCGAGGGAAAGATGAACGGAGCAAAGTACAGAGAGATGGCCCAGCCAGAGCCCGGACTTGAACCCAATCGAACATCTCTGGAGAGACCTGAAAATAGCTGTGCAGCGACGCTCCCCATCCAACCTGACAGAGCTTGAGAGAATATGCAGAGAAGAATGTGAGAAACTCCCCAAATACAGGTGTGCCAAGCTTGTAGCGTCATACCCAAGAAGACTCAAGGCTGTCGGGGACAGCCCTAAATTGCAGCTGACATCGTATTAACAAATTATGTCAACTGATACATGTAAGGTGGGTACAAGTTTCCTCTCCTGTGTGATCAAATAGGGAAAATATCCATGTTAAAATTACCTCCGTTTTTGTATACAAACTAGGCCCATTACAAACTGTTTTATTTATTTATTTTATTTTATTTAACCTTTATTTAACTAGGCAAGTCAGTTAAGAACAAATTCTTATTTACAATGACGGCCTACCAAAAGGCAAAAGGCCTCCTGCGCGGACGGGGCTGGGATTAAAAACAAAGATATAGGACAAAACACACATCACGACAAGAGAGACACCACAACACTACATAAAGAGAGACACCACAACACTACATAAAGAGAGACCTAAGACAACCACATAGCATGGCAGCAACACATGACAACACAGCATGGTAGCAACACAACATGACAACAACATGGTAGCAACACAACATGGCAGCGGCACAACATGGTAGCAGCGCAAAACATGGTACAAACATTATTGGGCACAGACAACAGCACAAAGGGCAAGAAGAAGGTAGAGACAACAATACATCACGCGAAGCAGCCACAACTGTCCATGATTGAGTCTTTGAATGAAGAGATGGAGATAAAACTGTCCAGTTTAAGTGTTTTTTGCAACTCGTTCCAGTCACTAGCTGCCGCAAACTGAAAACAGGAGTGACCCATGGATGTGTGTGTTTTGGGGACCTTTAACAGAATGTGACTGGCAGAACAGGTGTTGTATGTGGAGGATGAGGTCTGCAGTAGGTATCTCAGATAGGGGGGAGTGAGGCCTAAGAGGGTTTTATAAATAAGCATCAACCAGTGGGTCTTGCGACGGGTATACAGAAATGACCAGTTTACAGAGGAGTATAGAGTGCAGTGATGTGTCCTATAAGGCGCATTGGTGGCAAATCTGATGGCCGAATGGTAAAGAACATCTAGCCGCTCGAGAGCACCCTTCCCTGCCCATCTATAAATGACGTCTCCGTAATCTAGCATGGGTAGGTTGGTTATCTGAATCAGGGTTAGTTTGGCAGCTGGGGTAAAAGAGGAGCGATTACAATAGAGGAAACCAAGTCTAGATTTAACCTTAGCCTACAGCTTTGATATGTGCTGAGAGAAGGACAGTGTACCGTCTAGCCATACTTGTATGAGGTGACTATCTCAAGCTCTAAACCCTCAGAGGTAGTAATCACACCGGTGGGGAGAGGGGCATTCTTCTTACCAAAAGAAAATGACCTTTGTTTTGAGGTGTTCAGAACAAGGTTAAGGGCAGAGAAAGCTTGTTGGACACTAAGAATGCTTTGTTGTAAAGCATTTAACACAAAATCCGGGGAGGGGCCAGCTGAGTATAAGACTATATCATCTGCATATAAATGGATGAGAGAGCTTCCTACTGCCTGAGCTATGTTGTTGATGTAAATTGAGAAGAGTGTGGGGCCTAGGATCGAGCCTTGGGGTACTCCCTTGGTGACAGGCAGTGGCTGAGACAGCTGATGTTCTGACTTTATACACTGCACTCTTTGAGAGAGGTAGTTAGCAAACCAGGCCAAAGACCCCCTCAGAGACACCAATACTCCTTATCCAGCCCACAAGAATGGAATGGTCTACCGTATTAAAAGCTTTGGCCAAGTCAATAACAATAGCAGCACAACATTGCTTAGAATCAAGGGCAAGGGTGACATCATTTATGACCTTTAAGGTTGCAGCGACACATCCATAACCTGAGCGGAAACCAGATTGCATACCAGAGAGAACACTATAGACATCAAGAAAGCCAGTCAGTTGATTATTGACAAGTTTTTCCAACACTTTTGATAAACAGGGCAAAATAGAAATGGGCCTATAACAGTTAGGATCAGCTTGATCTCCCCCTTTAAATAAAGGATGCACTGTGGCTGTCTTCCAAGCAATGGGAACCTCCCCAGAGGTTAGGCCCATTACAAACCAGGCCCATTACAAACCAGGCCCATTACAAACCAGGCCCATTACAAACCAGGCCCATTACAAACTAGGCCCATTACAAACCAGGCCCATTACAAACTAGGCCCATTACAAACCAGGCCCATTGCAAACTAGGCCCATTAAAAACACACCAATAATAGCCCCTCCATTTTACAATAGGGATTGAATCATTAGTCAAAAAGCAAAAGGCCTCATTTACAGAGAAACAGCAGAAAACAGTGAGTCAATATTAAAAGACCACACAAGAAGAAACAGTTACTGGACGAACTGCGCTCACACAGACAAAAAAGGACGACGGAATCTAACGTTTTAAACATGATTGAATTTCGATGACTTGTCAACCCCGGGTGACTATATCTGGAGCGTGGCTGCTATTGTTAACTGTGCGTTGGCAGAGAGGTTACAGGCTTAGCTGGACATTCCGAGCAATTGCCTGCCCCGCTACTCTAACGAGCCCAAACAATGAGGCTGAGGCTGATATCCAGTATGCTGGCTGCCTGCCTGCTACCCCCCCCCAAACATAGCCCCCTGTAATTCTCACTGGAACGAACACATATCATCTCTGACTGATTGACTGAGTCACTGCTATGCCACTGTTATGAAGCTGAATAGCTAATATGAAGCTAAACAGCAACAGAATGACAGTTTTTAAATAAAGCACTTCTAATAGTATCATCTATCTGTACTATGGTGAGATCTGCTGACTTGATAACATAGTCTTTATTATCCCTATAGGACCATTATATTTACTTGTATTGTCCACTCCATGTGTACACCTCACCAGCATCATGTGTACACCTCACCAGCATCATGTGTACACCTCACCAGCATCATGCGTACACCTCACCAGCATCATGTGTACACCTCACCAGCATCATGTGTACACCTCACCAGCATCATGCGTACACCTCACCAGCATCATGTGTACACCTCACCAACATCATGCGTACACCTCACCAGCATCATGCGTACACCCCACCAGCATCATGTGTACACCTCACCAGCATCATGCGTACACCTTACCAGCATCATGCGTACACCTCACCAGCATCATGCGTACACCTCACCAGCATCATGCGTACACCTCACCAGCATCATGTGTACACCACACCAGCATCATGCTTACACCTCACCAGCATCATGCGTACACCTCACCAGCATCATGCGTACACCTCACCAGCATCATGCGTACACCTCACCAGCATCATGTGTACACCTCACCAGCATCACATGTGCCTCCTCATGGATTGAACCCTACCCTGTTCCTCATTCATCCATGATGCAGGGCCTTCATTATGCCAGTACCACCAGGCGTGTTACATATGGGTGAATGGCACCGGGCCTTCAGTTGGCTTTAAAACAATATCAATATTCCAAGCAGCTTACTCAGAGAAACATGCATAAACATAGTATAGAATAAAAAGTTGGTTTTGGTCTGCAGTCTAGCAACCAAGACGTGAGCTATACTACTCAAATTGCTTTGTTCATGTTATGTTACAGTATGTTATTATTCAAGGGCCAGCGATAACGATTTGTTTCGTTTCTCTCGTGTTGTTGTCATGTTCTGGTGTGTGGCGGATGTAATAGCTAGCTACAACTATGCAATCAAAGGACCTGTCACCATAACAACGACGGTACGTTGGTGATTTATTCCAGGAGTGGGAGGGAGGGAAGGAGGGTTAGGGAGGGGAGGAGGTTTGGAGAGAGAGGGCGGGAGGGAGGGAGAAGGGGGTAACCTGTTCCTACTGATGACAGTGGGGGACATTTAGGGGAAGGAAGGGGGGAGTAAGGGGGGACAAGGAGGGAGTTAATGGAGAAAATGAGCCAAGAGATTTTAGTGTTTTAGACTCCATGCTGTGCTGCTGTAGTGACACTGGGTCACAATGGAGCAGTAGCAGCTTTTATTGTGTCAATGGCTGGGTCATGTTCAGTAGGACACACTGTAGCAAAACGGTTTGGAACGGAATTAGTATTGGAACAGGATCCCTGTGTCAATACTCCTCCTTCACCTCCCACTCTTCCTCTACCGCCCTCATTCTCCCATTCTTTCCTCCTTGTCCTCCCTCTATCCTTCCCTCTCCTCCTCCTCCTCCTCCTCCCCTGGCTATTGTCCAGTATTGGCCTGGATGGCCGGCTGTGTGTCTCAGTGCTTATCTGGAGCACACAGTGAGTGCTGGCTAACAGAGGTGTCTCTGTGGCCACACAAGCCCAGTTGGAGAGAGTCTCTGGATCTGCAGGCTCTGTGACTGGTGGAAGGGTTCAGGAGCAGGACAAGGAGAGCTGTGTTGTTATCACTTATCATCACACACAGGTGCGCTTACACACTTGCACACACACACTTACACAGTTGCATGGATGAACACACCAAGGTTATTATAGTTTTGGGTTTTTATATTAACTTTTATTTGTATTAGTTTGGGGATTCTTTTAAAATTCAGTTTCAGTTCGTTTTCAGACCTGATTTGCTCATTATTATTTTGTTTCAGTTGTATAAAAAATATTTATATTTCATTTTTATATTATTTCTTTTCGTTTAAGTGTTAGAGACAGAAAGCATGCGTGGGAGGCTAGGAGCCATTTGTGCTTAATATTTTTGTGTTTTTTGGGAAGTCACTTTGCAACTGTGGGGCAGTAATACATAAGGTGATGGGTCATGTCATAGGTTAGGTTAGGTTAGGTTTAAATTATAAAGTAGAGATTGGTACAAAAAATATGGTGGAAGTGAAACGGACATCAGTGTGCGGCCAACAGTGTAGCTTCCTCCACTGTCCCTGTCCCAGTACTGGGCGCGAACCAGTGATCCTCTGCTCGCAGACACATGTGACCCCCTACTTGACAACGTACCAACTGTTTGAGCTATTAAGAAATACCTCATTCGATAGCTCCATCGGTGACATTTCAAGCTAGCTGTGGAGTGAGCTTACGGTACGTTCTTAAGTCTGTTACACTCACCCCTTTTAAACTAACTACACAGCGAAGCGACCTCGGCCGTTGAACTGATCTGAACTGCCGATCCGAATCACGGCACCAGTGAAACGGACGTCAGTGTGCTGCTAACAGTGTAGCTTCCTCCACTGTCCCTGTCCCCATACGGTGCTCGAACCAGTGGTCCTCTGCTTGCAGACACATGTGATCACCCAACTGTTTGAACTATAGAAAAATATCTACAATTTCAAGTTAGCTGTGGAGTGAGATTAAGGTACGTTCTTAACTCCGTTACAGAAGTAAACTCTCTCTCGCCCATGTTTACACCAATCCAATGCTTTTTAAATGTAGTAAAAAAAAAACAGAATCAACTTAACTACCTAGACGATATTTTCCCTGTTAGCTAGTGATAGCTAGTGATAGTGATGCACAAGCTAGGCCTATTTGAAACATCGCCATCTACTGGTCATATTTACCCACCAGATTCAGTAGCTTGAAAACCCTCAAAACGCTGAACATAATTCATGATGGTTTTTATTTGATTTTAGTTGGTTTTGGAGTCAAATATAATAGTTTTAGTTTTTCAAACGGGTTTGTTAATTATTCTATTTCAGTTTACTACATAGTTCTTTCATAAATAATTTTTATTTTTGTTTCAGTTTACTATAATAACCTTGGAACACACACATTCTTACACGCAAGCAAGCAAGCACGCACCACACACATACACTTAAATACCACCCCCCACTCACACTCCCACATTCACCCTGCCAACCTCTCATACATATACCCTCACCCACTCCATCTCTCAACCACTACCTCTGCTGGAATAGAGATAGAGAGAGAAGCGAGAGAAAAGAGAGAAAAAAGAGAAGAGAGAGAAGAGAGCGAGCGAGAGAAGAGAGAAAGAGAGAGAAGAGAGAATAGAGAGAGAGAAGAGAGAGAATAGAGAGGAGAGAGAGAGAGAACACACATCTGGCTGTAGAGTTATTCATATCCTGAGACTCAGAAGTATGGATATACAGTGGGGAGAACAAGTATTTGATACACTGCCGATTTTGCAGGTTTTCCTACTTACAAAGCATGTAGAGGTCTGTAATTTGTTTTATAGGTACACTTCAACTGTGAGAGACGGAATCTAAAACAAAAATCCAGAAAATCACATCGTATGATTTTTAAGTAATTAATTTGCATTTTATTGCATGACATAAGTATTTGATACATCAGAAAAGCAGAACTTAATATTTGGTACAGAAACCTTGGTTTGCAATTACAGAGATCATACGTTTCCTGTAGGTCTTGACCAGGTTTGCACACACTGCAGCAGGGATTTTGGCCCACTCCTCCATACAGACCTTCTCCAGATCCTTCAGGTTTCGGGGCTGTCGCTGGGCAATACGGACTGGCTGGGCAATAAATATTTTCTATTGGGTTCAGGTCTGGAGACTGGCTAGGCCACTCCAGGACCTTGAGATGCTTCTTACGGAGCCACTCCTTAGTTGCCCTGGCTGTGTGTTTCGGGTCGTTGTCATGCTGGAAGACCCAGCCACGACCCATCTTCAATGCTCTTACTGAGGGAAGGAGGTTGTTGGCCAAGATCTCGCGATACATGGCCCCATCCATCCTCCCCTCAATACGGTGCAGTCGTCCTGTCCCCTTTGCAGAAAAGCATCTCCAAAGAATGATGTTTCCACCTCCATGCTTCACGGTTGGGATGGTGTTCTTGGGGTTGTACTCATCCTTCTTCTTCCTCCAAACACGGCGAGTGGAGTTTAGACCAAAAAGCTATATTTTTGTCTCATCAGACCACATGACCTTCTCCCATTCCTCCTCTGGATCATCCAGATGGTCATGGGCAAACTTCAGACGGGCCTGGACATGCGCTGGCTTGAGCAGGGGGACCTTGCGTGCACTGCAGGATTTTAATCCATGACGGCGTAGTGTGTTACTAATGGTTTTCTTTGAGACTGTAGTCCCAGCTCTCTTCAGGTCATTGACCAGGTCCTGCCGTGTAGTTCTGGGCTGATCCCTCACCTTCCTCATGATCATTGATGCCCCACGAGGTGAGATCTTGCATGGAGCCCCAGACCGAGGGTGAGTGACCGTCATCTTGAACTTCTTCCATTTTCTAATAATTGTGCCAACAGTTGTTGCCTTCTCACCAAGCTGCTTGCCTATTGTCCTGTAGCCCATCCCAGCCTTGTGCAGGTCTACAATTTTATCCCTGATGTCAAGACCAAAGAGCTGTCAAAGGACACCAGAAACAAAATTGTAGACCTGCACCAGGCTGGGAAGACTGAATCTGCAATAGGTTAGCAGCTTGGTTTGAAGAAATCAACTGTGGGAGCAATTATTAGGAAATGGAAGACATACAAGACCACTGATAATCTCCCTCGATCTGGGGCTCCACGCAAGATCTCACCCCGTGGGGTCAAAATGATCACAAGAACGGTGAGCAAAAATCCCAGAACCACACGGGGGGACCTAGTGAATGACCTGCAGAGAGCTGGGACCAAAGTAACAAAGCCTACCATCAGTAACACACTACGCGCCAGGGGACTCAAATCATGCAGTGCCAGATGTGTCCCCCTGCTTAAGCCAGTACATGTCCAGGCCCGTCTGAAGTTTGCTAGAGTGCATTTGGATGATCCAGAAGAGGATTGGGAGAATGTCATATGGTCAGATGAAACCAAAATATAACTTTTGGTAAAAACTCAACTCAGTCGTGTTTGGAGGACAAAGAATGCTGAGTTGCATCCAAAGAACACCATACCTACTGTGAAGCATGGGGTGGAAACATCATGCTTTGGGGCTGTTTTTTCTGCAAAGGGACCAGGACGACTGATCCGTGTAAAGGAAAGAATGAATGGGGCCATGTATCGTGAGATTTTGAGTGAAAACCTCCTTCCATCAGCAAGGGCATTGAAGATGAAACGTGGCTGGGTCTTTCAGCATGACAATGATCCCAAACACACCGCCCGGGCAACGAAGGAGTGGCTTCGTAAGAAGCATTTCAAGGTCCTGGAGTGGCCTAGCCAGTCTCCAGATCTCAACCCCATAGAAAATCTTTGGAGGGAGTTGAAAGTCCGTGTTGCCCAGCGACAGCCCCAAAACGTCACTGCTCTAGAGGAGATCTGCATGGAGGAATGGGCCAAAATACCAGCAACAGTGTGTGAAAACCTTGTGAAGACTTACAGAAAACGTTTGACCTGTGTCATTGCCAACAAAGGGTATATAACAAAGTATTGAGAAACTTTTGTTATTGACCAAATACTTATTTTCCACCATAATTTGCAAATAAATTCATTAAAAATCCTACAATGTGATTTTCTGGATGTTTTTTTTTCATTTTGTCTGTCATAGTTGACGTGTACCTATGATGAAAATTACAGGCCTCTCTCATCTTTTTAAGTGGGAGAACTTGCACAATTGGTGGCTGACTAAATACTTTTTTTCCCCACTGTACACTATCTCTCTTACACACACACACACACAATATGAGCCAGATGTGGAAGTCCTTCAAACACATCTCATTTACACACTCACACACACACACACACACACACACACACACACACACACACACACACACACACACACACACACACACACACACACACACACACACACACACACTAATAGACACACAAGCAAACCAATGTGTGAAGTGCACGTAGGTGTGCACGTAGGTGACTGCATAATATACAGTTATGCAGTGTTAGCTTTAAATCCATTAGCAGTTGATATAAGTTAATGAGTTTGCTAGTCTGCAATCTCGGCAGGTCTGCATGTCATATCATAACATCATACAGTGCCTTGCAAAAGTATTCATCCCCCTTGGCGTTTTTCCTATTTTGTTGCATTACAACCTATAATTTAAATGGATTTGTATTTGAATTACATGTAATGGACATACACAAAATAGTCCATATTGGTGAAGTGAAATGAAAAAAATTACTTAAAGGAAAAGTGGTGCGTGCATATATATTCACCCCCTTTGCTATGAAGCCCCTAAATAAGATCTGGTGCAACCAATTACCTTCAGAAGTCACATAATGAGTTAAATAAAGTCCACCTGTGTGTAATCTAAGTGTCACATGATATGTCACATGATCTCAGTATATATACACCTGTTCTGAGAGGCCTCAGAGTCTGCAACACCACTAATCAAGGGGCACCACCAAGCAAGCGGCACCATGAAGACCAAGGAGCTCTCCAAACAGGTCAGGGACAAAACCTGCCAAGAAAGGGCCGCCCACCAAAACTCACGGACCAGGCAATGAGGGCATTAATCAGAGGCAACAAAGAGACCAAAGATAACCCTGAAGGAGCTGCAAAGCTCCACAGCGGAGATTGGAGTATCTGTCCATAGGACCACTTTAAGCCGTACACTCCACAGAGCTGGGCTTTACGGAAGAGTGGACAGAAAAATGCCATTGCTTAAAGAAAAAAATAAGCAAACACGTTTGGTGTTCGCCAAAAGGCATATGGGAGACTCCCCAAACTTATGGAAGAATGGTGAAGCATGGTGGTGGCAGCATCATGCTGTGGGGATGTTTTTCATCGGCAGGGACTGGGAAACTGGTCAGAATTGAAGGAATGATGGATGGCTCTAAATACAGGGAAATTCTTGAGAGAAACATGTTTCACTCTTCCAGAGCTTTGAGACTGGGACGGAGGTTCACCTTCCTGCAGGACAATGACCCTAAGCATACTGCTAAAGCAACACTCGAGTGGTTTAAGGGGAAACATTTAAATGTCTTGGAATGGCCTAGTCAAAGCCCAGACCTCAATCCAATTGAGAATCTGTGGTATGTCTTAAAGATTGCTGTACACCAGCGGAACCCATCCAACCCATCCAACAGTTTTGCCTTGAAGAATGGGCAAAAATCCCAGTGGCTAGATGTGCCAAGCGTATAGAGACATACCCCAAGAGACTTGCAGCTGTAATTGCTGCAAAAGGTGGCTCTACAAAGTATTGACTTTGGGGGGATGAATAGTTATGCACGCTCAAGTTTTCCGTTTTTGTTTGTCTTATTTATTGTTTATTTCACAATAAATAATATTTTGCATTTTCAAAATGGTAGGCTTGTTGTGTAAATCAAATGATACAAACCCCCAAAATCCATTTAAATTCCAGGTTGTAAGGCAACAAAATAGGAAAAATGCCAAGGGGGATGAATACTTTCGCAAGCCACTGTATCATAATAATGTATCCTAGCGTCATATACCCTCTTCTGCCTGCTCTCGGCAGCAGCCAGCTGTGCTGACATCCTCTCCTGCATCTTCCTGCAGTGCGCCATGACTGCCTCCAGGACTGAGATGGGGCTGGAGCCCACCGGCCGGCGCTCTTTGTCCCCCCCGGGGACACTGTCAAAGTCCCTCTGCAGGGCCAGGAAGGGGTCCGTCAAGCTGAAGTGGCCGTAGCGCTCCTGGAGGAACACCTCCTTCCGCCGCGCCTATTGAGCGATAGAGAAAGACAGAGAGGGTTACATTTCATAAGAATCACATCAATCACTGACCAAGAGTGATGTTCATACACAGACAGACAGACAGACAGACAGACAGACAGACAGACAGACAGACAGACAGACAGACAGACAGACAGACAGACAGACAGACAGACAGAGAGAGAGATGAGGGTTAAGTATAGATAACCATTTTATAAGAATCACATCAGTCTATGACTGATTTATTCTTAAAAGCAAAGTGCATTAGGTAGGTATATGTTTGACGACTGCTATATGAGTTGATTGATTATCATGATCTTGCCAATCATTTCAATGACTATTTCACTAGTAAAGTGGAAAAACTCTGAAGTGAAATGACAAAATTGAACAGTGAGCCATCATATTTTTGTGTAAAAAATTGCTAATAATGAAAGAGAAGGATTGCTGTTTTGAATTTGGTCAAGTTAGTGTGGGAGAGGTGGAAAAACTATTGTTATCCATCAATAATGATAAGCCACCAGGTATAGACAACCTTGATGCGAAGCTATTGAGAATGGTAGCAGACTGTATTGCCACCCATATTTCCTATATCTTTAGTCAAAGCCTAAAGGAGTGTGTGTGTCCACAGGCGTGGAAGGAAGCTAAAGTAATTCCACTGCCTAAAAATAGTAAAACACCCTTTGCTGGCACTAACAGCTGCCTAATCAGTTTGCTGCATGTTCTTAGTAAACTGATGGAGAGAATTGTTTGACCAAATGGGAGAACAAGTTAACTACTGACTTTCAGCATGCATATAGAGAAGGGCCCTCAACTTGTACTGTACTGACTCAGATGACTGATGATTGGTTAAAATAAATGGATAATAAGATGATAGTTGGAGCTGTATTGTTAGATGTCAGTGCAGCCTTTGGTGTTTTGATCATAACTTGTTATTGAAAAAATGAACTTGCTATGGCTTTACATGGCCTGCCATCACATGTTTGGAGAGTTATTTATCCAATAGAACCCAGAGAGTGTTCTTCAATGGAAGCTTCTCTAACATCAGATATGTACAGTGTGGTGTCCCTCAGGGCAGTTTGCTTGGGCTGTTACTCTTCTCTATTTTTACAAATGATTTGCCACTGGTCTTACACATAACTAAAATGACTATGTATGCGGATGATTCCACACTCTACATGTCAGCAACCAAAGCCAGTGAGCTCACTGAAGTTCTAAATAAGGAGTTACAGTCAGTATCAGAATGGGTGATTTATAATAAACTGGTCTTAAATACATCTAAAACTAAAAGCATTGTATTTGGTTCAAAACATTCTCTAAGACCTAAACCTCAACTGGAGTTGTACATAAAGGGTGTGACCATTGAACAAGTTGTGGAAGCTAAACTCCAAGGTCTAACATTGGAGCGAGAGAGAGAGAGAGAGAGAGCGAAAGGGCTGCAGTGAGGTGGTTGAATCCCAGCCATCTGGTCCTCTCCACTGGGCTTTCACAAATCTCCTCCCTAATCACAGAGGATCTACCACACACCGACTCCACCCCCCCACCCCCCCCACACACACACACGTACACACATACACACACAATCTTTTATCCTCATCACATAAACCTCTGCTCACCTCTTCTATGTCCCACACACACCCCACTCTTACTCTCAATATCAGCCCCATCACTGAACTCCTTCCAACCTCCAGCCACACATACAGACCCACTCTGAATCTCACCCACATCCCACCCTCAGGCTCAATGTAGGTTAAACACACTCACCTACAGTGCCTTCAGAAAGTATTCATACCCCTTGACTTATTCCATATTTTGTTCTGAATTCAAAATGGATTCATTATATTTTTTTCTCACCCATCTACACATAATACCCCATAATGACAAAGTGAAAGCATGTTTTTAGAAATGTATGCAAATGTATTGAAAATGAAATATATAAATATCTAATTTACATAAGTATTCACACAGTCAATACTTTGTAGAAGCACCTTTGGCAGCGATTACAGCTGTGAGTTCCATTTCCATTCAGTTTCTTTTTTATCCTGAAAAACTCCCCAGTCCTTAATGATTACAAGGAAATCAAATCCAATTTGATTGGCCACATGCGCCGAATACAACAGGTGTAGACATTACCGTGAAATGCTTACTTACAGCCCTTAACCAACAATGCATTTATTTCTTAATAAAAAAGTAAAATAAAACAACAAAAAAGTGTTGAGAAAAAAAGAGCAGAAGTAAAATAAAATAACAGTAGGGAGGCTATATACAGGGGGGTACCGGTGCAGAGTCAATGTGCGGGGGCACCGGCTAGTTGAGGTACTTGAGGTAATATGTACATGTGGGTAGCGTTAAAGTGACTATGCATAAATAATTAACAGAGTAGCAGCAGCGTAAAAAGATGGGGTGGGGGTGCAAATAGTCCGGGTAGCCATGATTAGCTGTTCAGGAGTCTTATGGCTTGGGGGTAGAAGCTGTTGAGATGCCTTTTTGACCTAGACTTGGCGCTCCGGTACCGCTTGCCGTGCGGTAGCAAAGAGAACAGTCTATGACTAGGGTGGCTGGAGTCTTTGACAATTTTGTGGGCCTTCCTCTGACACCGCCTGGTATAGAAGTCCTGGATGGCAGGAAGCTTGGCCCCAGTGATGTACTAGGCCGTACGCACTACCCTCTGTAGTGCCTTGCGGTCGGAGGCCGAGCAGTTGCCATACCAGGCGGTGATGCAACCAGTCAGGATGCTCTCGATGGTGCAGCTGTAGAACTTTTTGAGGATCTGAGGACCCATGCCAAATCTTTTCAGTCTCCTGAGAGGTAATAGGCTTTGTCGTGCCCTCTTCACGACTGTCTTGGTGTGTTTGGACCATGATAGTTTGTTGGTGATGTGGACACCAAGGAACTTGAAGCTCTCAACCTGTTCCACTACAGTCCCGTCGATGAGAATGCATACCCTTAACATGATGCAGCACCACTATGCTTGAAAATATGGAGAGTGGTACTCAGTAATGTGTTGTATTGGATTTGCCCCATACATAACCCTTTGTATTCAGGACTACACTGGACTATGTACATACTGGACACCGCATTTCCTGAGGACACATTTATTGTAGCTGGGGACTTTAATAAAGGAAATCTGAAGAAAATGCTACCGAAATTCTATCAACACATCACCTGTGCTGCACGTGCATCACAGACTCTGGATCATTGCAACTCTCCCTTCCGAGACGGCTACAAGGCCCTCCCCCAATCTATTTTTGGCAAATCAGATCATGCCTCCATTCTGCAACTCCCAACCAATGGGCAGAAACTTAAGCAGAAAGCAAATGTGGGAAGGACTGTTCAATGTTGGTCTGACCAATCAGAATCTATGCGGACTGGGAAACGTTCCGGTGATGTGGGGTCGCCTCTGAGAATAGTATCGACATATATACTGACTTGGAGACTGGGTTCATCAGGAAGTGCATAGAGCATGTTGTTCCCACGATTACAACTTATCCACACCAAAAAACGTGGATAGATGTCAGCATTCGTGCAAAACTAAAAGCGCGAACCACCGCATTTAGCCATGGCAAGGTGCCTGGGAATCAAAGAGGCAAAACGACAGTAAAGTGACAAAGTGTATTCGCAATTCAACGACTCAGACACAAGACGCATGTGGCAGGGACTTCAGACAATCACAGATTATAAAGGGAAAGCCAGCCACGCCGCAGACACCGACGCCTCGCTCCCGGACAAGCTAAACACCTTCTCTCGCTTTCTTGGAAAACAACATTGAGCCGCTGACGCGGGCCCCCGCCACTTACAAGGACTGTGTGCTCTCGTTCTCCGTGGCCGACATGAGTAAGTCATTTAAGAGTGTTAACCCTCGCAAGGCTGCTGGCCCAGATGGCAGCCCAAGCCACGTTTTCAGAGCATGTGCAGACCAGCTGGCTGGAGTGTTTACGGACATATTCAATCTCTCCCAGTCTGTTGTCCCCACTTGCTTCAAGATGTCCACCATTGTTCCTGTACCCAAGAATATCTATCGCTCCATAGCACTCACTTCTGTCCTCATGAAGTGCTTTGAGTGCGTAGTTAAGGACCATATCACCTCCACCTTACCCGACACCCTAGACCCAGTACAATTCGCATTCCGCTCTAACAGATCCACGGACGACGCAATCGCCATTGCATGTAAGAATGCTGTTCATCGACTACATCTTAGCCTTCAACACAATAGTGCCCTCCAAGCTCATCACTAAGCTCAGGGCCCTGGGTCTCCCTGTGCAACTGGGTCCTGGACTTCCTGACGGGCCGACCCCAAGTGGTGAAGATAGACAACAACACTTCCGCCACACTGATCCTCAGCACGAAGGCCCCACAGGCGTGCGTGTTCAGCCCCCTCCTGTACTCCCTGTTCACCCATGATTGTGTTCCAGGCACGTTGAAAACTCAATCATTAAGTTTGCTGACGACACAACATTGGTAGGCCTGATTACCAACAACGACGATACAGCTTACAGGAAGGAGGTGAGAGCCCTGGCGGCGTGGTGCCAGGAAAATAACCTCTCCCTCAATGTCAACAAAATGAAGGAGCTGATCGTGGACTACAGGAGACAGCAGAGAGAGCACACCCCCATCCACATCGACAGGGCTGCAGTGGTGAGGGTCAAAAGCTTCAAGTTCCTCGGTGTGCACATCACTGACAACCTGAAATGGTCCCTTCACACAGACAGTGTGGAGAAGAAGCCGCAACAGCGCCTCTTCAACCTCAGGAGGCTGAAGAAATTTGGCTTGGCACCTAACACCCTCATGAACTTCTACAGATGCACCATTGAGAGCATCCTGTTGGGCTGTATCACCACCTGGTACGGCAATTGCACCGTCCGCAACCGCAGGGCTCTCCTACTACTAACAGAGTATTTAAATAGTCAGTGTTTTATTTACCAGTAAGCCCAACACATCACCGGGGGCACCCTGCCTGCCCTCCAGGACATCTACAGCACCCGGTGTCACAGGAGAGCCAAGAATCCTCAGCCACCCGAGCCATGGCCTGTTCACCCTGCTACCATCTAGAAGGCGGAGACAGTACAGGTGCATCAAAGCTGGGACCGAGAGACTGATAAGAAGCTTCTATCTCCAGGCCATCAGACTGATAAACAGTCACCACTAGCCAGCCTCCACCCAGTACCCTGCCCTGAAACTTAGTCACTGTTATTAGCCGGCTACCACCCGGTACCTGCACCTTAGAGACTACTGCTCTATGCCTTCGGAAAGTATTCAGACCCCTTCCCTTTTTCCACATTATGTTATGTTACAGCCATATTCTAAAATTGATTAAACAAAAAACTATCCTCAGCAATCTACACACAATACCCCATAATGACAAAGCGAAAAAACTGTTTTTGAAATTTTTTTGCAAATGCATTAAAAATAATAAACTGAAATACCTTATTTACATAAGTATTCAGACCCTTTGCTATGAGACTCGAAATTGAGCTCAGGTGTATCTTGTTTCCATTGATCATCCTTGAGATGTTTCTACTACTTGATTGGAGTCCACCTTTGGTAAAGTCAATTGATTGGACATGATTTGGAAAGGCACACACCTGTATATATAAGGTCCCACAGTTGACAGTGCATGTCAGAGCGAAAACCAAGCCATGAGGTCAAAGGAATTGTCCGTAGAGCTCCGAGACAGGATTGTGTCGAGGCACAGATCTGGGGAAGGGTACCAACACATTTCTGCAGCATTGAAGGTCCTCAAGAACACAGTGGCCTCCATCATTCTAAAATGGAAGAAGTTTGGAACCACCAAGGCTCTTCCTCGAGCTGGCTGCCCAGCCAAACTGAGCAATCGGGGGAGAAGGGCCTTGGTCAGGGAGGTGACCAAGAACCCGATGGTCACTCTGACAAAGCTCTAGAGTTTCTCTGTGGAGATGGGAGAAACTTCCAGAAGGACAACCATCTCTGTAGCACTCCACCAATCAGGCCTTTATGGTAGAGTGGCGAGACGGAAGCTACTCCTCAATAAAAGGCACATGAAAGCCTGCTTGGAGTTTGCCAAAAGGCACCTAAAGACTCTGACCATGAGAAACAAGATTATCTGGTCTGATGAAACCAAGATTGAACTCTTTGGCCTGAATGCCAAGCGTCACGTCTGGAGGAAACCTGGCACCATCTCTACGGTGAAGCATGGTGGTGGCAGCATCATGCTGTGGGGATGTTTTTCAGTGGCAGGGACTGGGAGACTAGTCAGGATCGAGGCAATGATGAACAGAGCAAAGTACAGAGAGATGCTTGATGAAAACCTGCTCCAGAGCGCTCAGGACCTCAGATTGGGGCGAAGGTTCACCTTCCAACAGGACAACGACCCTAAGCACACAGCCAAGAAAACACAGGAGTGGCTTTGGGCCAAGTCTATGAATGTCCTTGAGTTGCCCAGCCAAAGCCCAGACTTGAACCCGATATAACATCTCTGGAGAGACCTGAAAATAGCTGTGCAGCGATGCTCCCCATCCAACCTGACAGAGCTTGAGAGGATCTGCAGAGAAGAATGGGAGAAACTCCCTAAATACAGGTGTGCCAAGCTTGTAGCGTCATACCCAAGAAGACTCAATGCTGTAATTGCTGCCAAAGGTGCTTCAACAAAGTACTGAGTAAAGGGTCTGAATACTTATGTAAATGTGATAACGTTTTTTATTTGTAATACATTTGCTAAAATTTCTAAAAACGTATTTCTGCTTGGTCATTATGGGGTATTGTGTGAAGATTGATGAGGGGGGCAAAAAACAATTTAATAAATTTTAGAATAAGGCTGTAACGTAACAAAATGTGGAAAAATTCAAGGGGTCTGAATACTTTCCGAAGGCACTGTACATAGTCATTGAATACTGGTCACTTTAATAATGTTTACATACTGTTTTACCCACTTCATATGTATATACTCTATTCTTGTCATGGCTCATCCTATATAACTACTGCTGTACACACATTTTCTATTCATATACTGTCCATACTGTCTATACACACTAGACTGTTGTCATATAGCTGTGGTTTCATATAGATAAATACATCATATTTGAGCACCTGTTTTGATGAGTTTATAGTACGCTACATACAACAGTAAATAAACTGCTTTTATTTGTATGAGTGGAGGGGTTGACAGAGGACGTCAGGGGACTTTACTTCATGGAAAGTTCTATTAAGACAATAGGTTTTCTGCCTGCTGTGCTTAGAGACCAGGACATGTGTGTGTTTTATTATGTCCAGGAGCAGATGTTTTCACTGTGGGTGGGTATTCCTGTACGCCTGTGGCGAACATCAGAGCCAGAGGTTGAACTCTCTCCATTATCCGTGTGTATGGCACAGTACTCTTCTGAAAGTATTAACAGTTTTGGCACTCTATTAGCATCTCAGAATTATTTTATCTAAATTATCATTGTTAGTTCCCAGTGTGGCCCTTGTATCAATAGGTTATCTACCAGTATGGCCCTACTACTAACAGAGTATTTAAATATTCATAGCGTATTATTTACCAGTAAGGCAGCAGTACCATGGTTGTATTTACTGGCTGTGCTGTGGGTATACTAAGGCCACAGTCAGTATTATTAGCATCAACCTTTACAGGCATTCACTAGCTAGGCGAGAGGGTTCAGGGACCACAGCCAGATAAACACAGAACAGTCAGAGAGATGGAGGAAGGGAGAGGGAAAGAGAGAGGAGGAGAGGGGTAGAAAGGAGGGAGTAAAATATAGGGAGGAGAGTAGGAGGAGAGGGAGAGAGAGAGGAGGAGGAGAGGGAGAGAGAGAGGAGGAGGAGGCGAGGGAAAGAGAGAGGAGGAGAGGGGTAGAAAGGAGGGAGGAAAATATAGGGAGGAAAGGGAGAGAGAGAGTGGAGGAGGAGAGGGAGAGAGAGAGGAGGAGGAGAGGGAGAGAGAGAGGAGGAGGAGAGGGAGAGATGATGTAGAATGGAAAGTAGAGCAGGACAGTTTAATCAAAGTGAGAAAAAGAGAGAGGGAGTATGAGAAGAAGGGGTAGATAGAGAGAGAGAAGGAGAGAGAGAGATGGAGAGAGAGAGAGAGATTACTTGGAATGAGTATGAGAGCAAGACAGAGAGAGTGGCAGTTGAAAAAGGTAAAGGGTGAGATAAAATTGAGAGAGAGGGAGAGCGAGAGAGCGAGAGCAACAGAGAAATGAAATAGAAAAAGAGTCATTAGCAGTAAGTAATAGAGAGAGAAAGAGCAATCAAAGATGGTCTGGAGAAAAATAATTTGATTAAAAGCCCCATTAATTGTGTAATCATGATCATCTGAATTTTACATCAGAGGCAGAGTGTCAATCTGGCCTTAATTCATAAATCAATATCCCTAACAGCTACAGTGAAAAACTATACTTGTATAAGTACACAGGGAAAAGTCAACCTAAATTGAATTATAAATGTATATGTTTCTATCTGCAACCTTCTATGTTGCACTTTACCTCAATGAAACAAGCCCCAAGTGACATACCTGCTGGGAACTGCTCTTAATGACGTGAGTGGTTCCTCGCTCCTTGCTTTTTTTATCAACACTTCCTGTTCACTAGTTACGGCCAGTTTCAGCCCCTCCTCTCCCCTCCCTCCTCCCTCACCCCTCTCACCGCTGTGCAATGATAGCCAGGTCGATATATTGACTCATCCACAAGTTTCCTAATTTCAGCCACAGTGGCTCCAGATCAATATCACATCAACATCACCCACCATAGTCCACCCACGGGCCCCTACCCCTCATAACCCCTGGCTAAACAAAATGCTACTATTGCTATGAATGTTCTGCTGTGGTGAGATAGGATGTGTTAAGCTGAGGGGAGCTACAGTAGCAGAGTAGTTACATGTCTGCTAGGGTGAGTTTCTAAGATGGTGGGGCCGGGAAAATAAAAAAAATTATTTATAGAGCAGACGGAGAAAAGTAGTAGAGCAGTTACCCTGGGATTGGGAGTTTGTAATCGGCAGTTTTAGCATGGTCGGCGTCATTGAGGGCTTCCACCATGCTTCCGCCATTTTAAAGTAGTCAAAGTAGTCAACTGGGTGGGGATTCCTATGGGTTGTAGCCTCAATGGCGCTGCCCATGCTGTCACAGGCGCTATAATGGCACAGATACAAAGACGAGTCCTCTATCTATCTCTATGGAATCGGATGCAGCAGGGGCCAATTTGATTGGCTGAGTTGAAAGGTCAGCCATGAGAGAGGCTTTTGTTGACTTGTGTGTGTGTGTAGTGAGGACCGTTTCAATTAGACACACACACAGAGAGCTCTTTGTGGTATTTCAAGACTTCCACAGTGCCTTCTCTCTCTCCTCTCTTCACACTAGCTTGTTCTCAGCAGGAATGCTTTTGGGTCATTAACAAAAAAGCTAAAGAACATGTCTGGATGCAAGAGTTTCTGCCTCAAAGCTGCCCGTCTGAAGATTCTGCCTTTGATATTCACATGCATACACACATGACTGGCATGCCTGCTTCCCCCTGGTTTCAGTAAAACACCTCATTTGTGTTTCTAGGTCAGCTTAGTGACTACAAACAGAGTATATTATGACCGAGGATAAAGCTTTGCCGTGATAGGCTGTCTATGATCCTGTTTGACTGCCCATTGGAGGGATTTGGGCACATTTCTGTTCTCAAGAGATTTACTGGGATACTGGCCTGCGTGTGTATGTGTTTTGTGTGTCCAGTGGGTGGGGGTAGGGGTTCCCTAGGGCAGTATGGGTCCTGGGGGAGCCAGGGAAAAATCCCCCAAATCTCTCTCCCATCTGTCACACACACACACTCCTTTATCCTCATCACATAAACCTCTGCTATATCCCTGTGATGGCCAATGCGCCATGATAGGGCAAATGTCAAGATCTATGGGCCATAAAACACAACTTAATACCACTTGTGGCTGTCGCAGGATTGTAACAGAGTCACAGCTACAGGGCTTCAGACACAAAGGCCAACTGACACAATATGACCCTAAAAACAACCTAGTCATGACCCAACAAAAACACCTAACTTATTCTGCTCTGAACCATCAAAAAGTGCCCTACCACTAATCAAACTGTACCTGCCTCAATGACAAAGGCTTTCAACCATATTTCTTACACCAGTCCTTTCCTTTTAAACCCATGAGTGTACACTTCGGTGAGAAGGTTAGAGAATCGGACTGCAGCCCAAATGTCATGTACCACCAACAATATAGAGATCTGTATATATACACCATACATTATATATTCATGGCTACCGGTATGCTATCCCTCAACCCTGAAACAGCTGAATGGATCAATAAACACATGAGCATTTACCAGAGAGAGAGAGGGAGTGAGAGGGAGAGGTAGGGAGAGAGAGAGAGAGAGAGAGAGAGAGGGGAGGGAGAGAGAGAAAGTGAGAGGAGAGAGAGAGGGAGAGAGAGAGGGGGGAGGGAAAGAGGGGGGAGAGGGAGAGAGAGATCGAGAGGGGGAGAGAGAGAGAGAGAGAGAGAGAGAGGGGGAGCGAGAGAGAGAGCGAGAGCGAGGGAGAGAGAGAGCGAGAGAAAGTGAGAGGGAGGGAGGGAGGGAAAGAGAGAGAGGGAGAGAGAGGGGGAGAGAGAGGGCGGAGGGGGAGAGAGGGGAGAGAGGAGAGGGGAGAGAGAGAGAGAGAGAGAGAGAGAGAGAGAGGGAGAGGGAGAGAGAGAGCGAGAGAGAGCGAGAGGGGGAGAGAGAGGGAGAGACAGGGGGAGAGAGAGCGAGAGAGAGAGAGGGGGAGAGGGGGAGAGAGAGGGGGGGGGGAGAGGGAGAGAGAGAGGGAGAAAGAGAGAGGGAGAGAGAGGGGGAGAGGGAGAGAGAGGAGAGGGAGAGTGAGAGGGGGAAAGAGAATAGAGAGAGAGAGAGGGGGAGAGAGATTGAGAGGGAGAGAGAGAGAGAGTTAGAGAGAGAGAGAGAAAGTGAGAGGGAGGGAGGGAAACGAGAGAGAGAGGGGGTAGAGAGAGAGCGGGAGAGAGGCGGAGAGAGAGAGAGGGGAGAGAGCGAGAGGGGGGAAAGAGAGAGAGAGAGAGAGAGAGAGAGAGAGAGGGAGAGGGGGAGAGACAGGGGAGAGAGAGGGGAGAGGGGGAGAGACAGGGGAGAGAGAGCGCGAGAGAGCGACAGGGGAGAGAGAGAGGAGGGAGAGAGGGGAGAGAGAGAGAGAGGGAGAGAGAGAGAGGGAGAGCCAGGGGGAGAGGGAGAGGGAGAGAGAGAGAGAAGAGAGAGAGAGAGAGAGAGAGAAAGTGAGAGGGAGGGAGGGAAAGAGAGAGAGGGGGTAGAGAGAGATAGAGGGGGAGAGGGGCGGAGAGAGAGAGAGGGAGAGAGCGAGAGGGGGAAATAGAGAGAGAGAGAGAGAGAGAGAGAGAGAGGGGAGAGACAGGGGAGAGAGAGCGAGAGAGAGCGACAGGGGAGAGAGAGAGAGGGGGAGAGGGAGAGACAGGGGGAGAGAGAGCAGAGAGAGAGCGAGAGGGCGAGAGAGAGAGAGAAAGTGAGAGGGAGGGAAAGAGAGAGAGGGGGAGAGAGAGAGAGGGGGAGAGAGAGCGAGAGGGAGAGAGAGAGCGAGAGGGGGAGAGAGAGCGAGAGGGGGACAGAGCGAGAGGGGGACAGAGCGAGAGGGGGACAGAGCGAGAGGGGGAGAGAGAGAGAGGGGGAGAGAGAAAGAGAGAGGGAGGGAAAGAGAGAGGGGGGAGAGGAGGAGAGAGGAGGAGAGGGAGCGAGAGGGAGAGAGAGAAGGAGAGGGGGAGAGAGAGCGAGAGAGAGAGCGAGAGGGGGAGAGAGAGAGAGAGAGAGAGAGGAGCGAGAGAGAGAGGGGGTGCTTTGCTGGTGACACGGTCTGTGATTTATTAAGAATTCAAGGCACACTTAACCAGCATGGCTACCACAGCATTATACAGCGATATGCCATTTCATCTGGTTTGGGCTTAGTGGGACTATCATTTGATTTTCAACAGGACAATGACCCAACACACCTCCAGGCTGTGTAAGGGCTATTTTACCAAGAAGGAGAGTGATGCAGTGCTGCATCAGATGACCTGGCAAAGTGCTCAGCATATGTGGGAACTCCTTCAAGACTGTTGGAAAAGCATTCCAGGTGAAGCTGGTTGAGAGTGTGCAAAGCAGTCATCAAGGCAAAGGATGGCTGTTTGAAGAATCTCAAATATAAACTGGCCTTCTTGAGACTAGTTGAGTATCTGGAGCATCAGCAATTGTGGGTTCGATTACAGAATCAAAATGGCCAGAAACAAATAACTTTCTTCTGAAACTCATCAGTCTATTCTTGTTCTGAGAAATGCAGGCTATTCCATGCGAGAAATTGCCAAGAAACTGAAGATCTCGTACAACGCTGTGTACTACTCCCTTCAAAGAACAGCGCAAACTGGCTCTAACCAGAATAGAAAGAGGAGTGGGAGGCCCGGGTGCACAACTGAGCAAGAGGACAAATACATTAGAGTGTCTATCTTGAGAAACAGACGCCTCACAGGTCCTCAACTGGCAGATTAATTAAATAGTACCCGCAAAACACCAGTCTCAACGTCAACAGTGAAGAGTCGACTCAGGGATGCTGACCTTCTAGGCAGAGTTGCAAAGAAAAAGCCATATCTCAGACTGGCCAATAAAAAGAAAAGATTAAGATGGGCAAAAGAACACGGACACTGGACAGAGGAAGATTGGGAATAAAGTGTTATGGACAGACGAATCGAAGTTTGAGGTGTTCGGATCACAAAGAAGAACATTTGTGAGACGCAGACCAAATGAAAAGATGTTGAAGGAGTGCTTGATGCCATCTGTCAAGCATGGTGGAGGCAATGTGATGGTCTGGGGGTGCTTTGGTGGTGGTAAAGTGGGAGATTTGTACAGGGTAAAAGGGATCTTGAAGAAGGAAGGCTATCACTCCATTTTGCAACGCCATGCCATACCCTGTGGACGGCGCTTGGTTGGAGCCAATTTCCTCCTACAACAGGACAATGACCCAAAGCACAGCTCCAAACTATGCAATAACTATTTAGGGAAGAAGCAGTCAGCTGGTATTGTGTCTATAATGGAGTGGCCAGCACAGTCACCGGATCTCAACCCTTTTGAGCTGTTGTGGGAGCAGCTTGACCGTATGGTACGTAAGAAGTGCCCATCAAGCCAATCCAACTTGTGGGAGGTGCTTCAGGAAGCATGGGGTAAAATCTCTTCAGATTACCTCAACAAATTGACAACTAGAATGCCAAAGGTCTGCAAGGCTGTAATTGCTGCAAATGGAGGATTCTTTGACGAAAGCAAAGATTGAAGGACACAATTATTATTTATATTAAAAATCATTATTTCTAACCTTGTCAATGACTACATTTCCTATGCATTCTGTTATATTTCCTATTCAAACTCATTTCATGTATATTTTCATGGAAAACAAGGACATTTCTAAGTGACCCCAACCTTTTGAATGTTAGTGTATATAAATAAATATAAAAGTGAGAGAGAGAGAGAGAGAGCGAGAGAGAGAGAGAGCGATAGAGAGAGAACAGGAAAGTGAGTTTTGTTTGAGGAGTGACTCAGGGCCCTGTAAATGGAAATGCCAGGATATAAAGCTGATTTACCAGGTTCACACATGGGTAGCCAAATAGAATCAGTTGATGTTTTAACTGTTGCTCAAGAGAACTGTGTTTGCAACAGTAACAGTCGCGTTGAATTGGATCAGGTCATTCAACTAACACAGTAATCATGTCTGAGCACATACTCCTTGCATGTACGACAGCACTAAAACATCAAAAGAGGTAGCAGTGCATGTTACAATTGCATCTGCAGGTAGCCCTAGAGAAAAAAAAGCACTGTTTTGAATGCTGTTTGTTCCTACAAAGCAAGTGGCCGGTCTATCCACTTTCTGTCTATGTATTCATACTGTGCTACAGTATTCAGCTGCTGTATCACAGTGGAGATATTCTACTACACTGTATGTTATTCTCATCTAGGGAAATGGTCCAGGGCATTATTACCAGCAATAGCACGCTTTTAGCTACACTCTCCATCCCCCTCTCTCTCTCTCCGTCTCTCTCCATTTCCATCAATCTCTCCCCATCCATTCTTCATATTTCATTATAAACTGGGTGGTTCAAGCCCTGAATGCTGATTGGCTGACAGCCGTGGTATATCAGACTGTTGCGTCGTGCCTAAGAACAGCCATTAGCCGTGGTATATTGGCCATTTACCACACCCCCTCTGGCATTATTGCTTAATTACATCCTCTCTATTTGTTTCTCCCTCTCTCTATAACTCTAACTCCGTTCCTCCCTCTCTTCCGCTTTCCATATTTCTCTCCCTCTCATCTATTTCTATCACAGCATATTTGCTTAAAGCTTTTCCTACTGAAAGATGTATGCGTTGCCTTGCCTTGCCTTGCAGGTGATTGTGATGGCAGAGGAACAGTCAGTGACAATACATTTACATTAGCTAGTGTTGTGCTTCCCCCGGCGCCAAACAAGCCACTCTTATATAACCAGCTGAGCAGTCGGCCAGGCAGTGTGTGTGTGTGTGTGTGTGTGTGTATGTATGTGTGCCTGCGTGCATGCGTGTGTGACTCTTTCAGTCCCACTACACTTACAGCCCTAGATGCTAACAGCCCTGGCTAGGTTAGCAAGAACAACTCAGCAGCTATGAGTGTTCCTTCTGTCACAACCAATCGGAAACCCAATACTGATGTGACTAATGGGTGAATAGAATTCAGTCACCCCACCTCAACCCCATCCCAAATAGCCAGCTAGACAATTATTGATGGCCTGTAATTGATGGCCAGATGGGTGTATGCCATATGGTGGCAAAACCTGCTAAAGATGAGATGAGAATAGGACGTCAATGTCATAGAATAGAATGCTCATTTAGGCTATATGAAGGCTTGTGCCAAAGGGGAATCCCAAAATGTCAATGCACAAATAAGGCTATGGTATAGCTGCACTGACTTCATACACACTCAAATTCTACCTATCCTTTACAGGGCTTGACATTAACGCTTGTCCTCTTGTCCGGGACAAGTAAAAAAAATTGTTGGGCAAGAAGAATATAGATTTAAGTTGTCCGAATGGACAACTAAAAGAAAAGCACAAAAATCACAACATCAAACAACTACTCCGATCAGAATTGGATCAGAGAGGCCAACATTGGAATAATATTCAAATCTATTTTTCGTGTACATAAATAAAAAAATAAAAAGGCTACACGTAGGTGACATTCATTTTGGCTACAGCCTCATGTCCAAACCGATGCTGATTTGAGGGAAGCGGCAGAAAATGTAGCCAAACTTTAATGAGACTTAATTACATAAATATAGGCTATTCGCCAGTCATGTTTAAGAAATATAATTAAGGATAATTAACATTAACGTCTAAAGGCTTGATTCTGTCGACATACTCCAGGCACAGTTCGTTCAGATCAAATAGTCACAAGACCGGAGAGTGAAGGACAGTGCCTATGGCACACAGTACATCACCCACCTTGAATCTGACCAGAGGCAGTCACCATTTATTTACTATTTAATCATCAACTTCATTGTTTAAAACCTGGACGTTTTATGTCATTTTATAAAGCATGTCTTACCTTGTTTCAAATTATCCTAGCCAAAATATGACCATAGAAATGTTGAAGGAATTATTTAAACACTTAATATGCCATGGAAACCATGTTCTATTGGCTCAGACATGAGACGTATGTGGCAGACAATCACGGACTACAAAAGGAAAACCAGCCACGTCGCCGACACCGACGTCTTGCTTCCGGACAAGCTAAACACCTTCTACGCCCGCTTTGAGGATAACACAGTGCCACCGATGCGGCCCACTACCAAGGACTGTGGGCTCTCCTTCTCCGTGGCCGACGTGAGTAAGACGTTTAAGCATCTTAACCCCAGCAAGGCTGGTGTGTTTACGGACATATTAAATCTCTCCCTATCCCAGTCTGTTGTCCCCACGTGCTTCAAGATGGCCACCATTGTTCCTGTACCCAAGAAAGCAAAGGTAACTGAACTAAATGACTATCACCCCGTAGCACTAATTTCTGTCATCATTAAGTGCTTTGAGAGACTAGTCAAGGATCATACCTTACCTGTCACCCTAGACCCACTTCAATTTGCTTACCGCCCCAATAGATCCACAGACAATGCAATCGCTATCACACTGCACACTGCCCTATCCCATCTAGACAAGAGGAATACCTATGTAAGAATGCTGTTCATTGACTATAGCTCAGCATTCAATACCAGAGTACCCTCCAAGCTCATCATTAAGGTCTGAACCCCGCCCTGTGCAACTGGGTCCTGGACTTCCTGACGGGCCGCCCCCAGGTGGTGAAGGTAGGAAACAACACCTCCACTTCGCCGATCCTCAACACTGGGGCCCCACAAGGGTGCGTGCTCAGCCCCCTCCTGTACTCCCTGTTCACCCATGACTGCGTGGCCAAGCACGCCTCCAACTCAATCATCAAGTTTGCAGACGACACAACAGTAGTAGGCTTGATTACCAACAATGACGAGACAGCCTACAGGGAGGAGGGGAGGCCTCTGGGAGTGTGGTGCCAGGAAAATAACCTCTCACTCAACGTCAACAAAACAAAGGAGATGATCGTGGACTTCAGGAAACAGCAGAGGGTGCACCCCCCTATCCACATCGACGGGACCGCAGTGGAGAAGGTGGAAAGCTTCAAGTTCCTTGGCGTACACATCACTGACAAACTGAAATGGTCCACCCACGCAGACAGTGTGGTGAAGAAGGCGCAACAGAGCCTCTTCAACCTCAGGAGGTTAAAGAAATTTGACTTGGCACCTAAAACCCTCACAAACTTTTGCAGATGCACAAATAAGAGCATCCTGTCGGGCTGTATCACCGCCTGGTATGGCAACTGCACTGCTCGCAACCGCAGGGCTCTCCAGAGGGTGGTGCAGTCTGCCGAACGCATTACCGGGGGCACACTACCCGCCCTCCAGGACACCTAAAGCACCCGATGTCACAGGAAGGCCAAAAAGATCATCAAGGACATCAACCACCCGAGCCACTGCCTGTTCACCCCGCTATCATCCAGAAGGCGAGGTCAGTACAGGTGCATCAAATCTGGGACCGAGAGACTGAAAAACAGCTTCTATCTCAAGGCCATCAGCCTGTTAAATAGCCATCACTAGCACATTAGAGGCTGCTGCTGCCTATAGAAATCACTGGCCACTTTAAGAAATGGAACACTAGCCACTTTAATAATGTTTACATATCGTGCATTACTAATCTCATATGTATATACTGTATTCTATAATATTCTACTGTATCTTAGTCCATGCCGCTCTGTCATTGCTCTTTGCTTTAAAAATAAATAAATATGTGCAGTGTTTATATCCCTGTTAGTGAGCATTTTCTCCTTTGCCAAGATAATCCATCCACATGACAGGTGTGGCATATCAAGAAGCTGATTAAACAGCATGATCATTACACAGGTGCAGCTTGTGCTGGGGACAATAAAAAGGCCATTCTAAAATGTGCAGTTTTGTTACACAATGCCACAGATGTCTCAAGTTTTGAGCGTGCGTGTAATTGTCATGCTGACTCCAGGAATGTCTACCATTAGCTGCCTCCAACGTTGTTTTAGAGAATTTGGCAGTACGTCAAACCAGCCTCACAATCGCAGACCATGTATAACCACACCAGCCCAGGACCTCCACAGCCGGATTCTTCACCTGTGGGATCGTCTGAGGGGGATAGGGAGTATTTCTGACTTTAATAAAGCCCTTTTGTGGGGAAAAAAATCATTCTGATTGGCTGGGCCTGGCTCCACAGTGGGTGGGCCTGGCTGCCAAGTGGGCGCCCCTTCCCAGTCATGTGAAATCCATAGATTAGGGCCTAATGATTTCCTTACAGTTGAAGTCGGAAGTTTACATACACCTTAGCCAAATACATTTAAACTCAGTTTTTCACAATTACTGACATTTAATCTTAGTAAAACTTCCCTGTCTTAGGTCAGTTAGGAGTTAGAATGTGAAATGTCAGAATAATAGAGATTTATTTCAGCTTTTATTTCTTTCATCACATTCCCAGTGGGTCAGAAGTTTGCATACACTCAATTAGTATTTGGTAGCATTTCCTTTAAATTGTTTAACTTGGGTCAAACATTTCGGGTAACCTTCCACAAGCTTCCCACAATAAGTTGGGTGAATTTTGGCCCATTCCTCCTGACAGAGCTGGTGTAACTGAGTCAGGTTTGTAGGCCTCCTTGCTTGCACATGCTTTTTCAGTTCTGCCCACACATTTTCTATAGGATTGAGGTCAGGGCTTTGTGATGGCCACTCCAATACCTTGACTTTGTTGTCCTTAAGCCATTTTGCCACAACTTTGGAAGTATGCTTGGGGTCATTGTCCATTTGGAAGACCCATTTGCGACCAAGCTTTAACTTCCTGACTGATGTCTTGAGATGTTGCTTCAATATATCCACATAATATTCCTTCCTCATGATACCATCTATTTTGTGAAGTGCACAAGTCCCTCCTGCAGCAAAGCACCCCCACAGCATGATGCTGCCACCCCCGTGCTTCACGAATGGGATGGTGTTCTTCGGCTTGCAAGCAACCCCCTTTTTCCTCCAAACATAACAATGGTCATTATGGCCAAACAGTTCTATTTTTCTTTCATCAGACCAGAGGACATTTCTCCAAAAAGTATGATCTTTGTCCCCATGTGCATTTGCAAACCGTAGTCTGGATTTTTTAATGGCGGTTTTGGAGCAGTGGCTTCTTCCTTGCTGAGCGGCCTTTCAGGCTATGTCGATATAGGACTCATTTGACTGTGGATATAGATACTTTTGTACCTGTTTCCTCCAGCATCTTCACAGGGTCCTTTGCTGTTGTTCTGGGATTGATTTGCACATTTCGCACCAAAGTACGTTCATCTCTAGGAGACAGAACGCGTCTCCTTCCTGAGCGGTATGACGGCTGCGTGGTCCCAAGGTGTTTATACTTGCGTACTATTGTTTGTACAGACAAACGTGGTACCTTCAGGCGTTTGAAAATTGCTCCCAATGATGAACCAGACTTGTGGAGGTCTACAGTTATTTTTCTGAGGTCTTGGCTGATTTATTTTGATTTTCCCATGATGTCAAGCAAAGAGGCACTGAGTTTGAAGGTAGGCCTTGAAATACATCCACAAGTACACCTCCAATTGACTCAAATGATGTCAATTAGCCTATCAGAAGCTTCTAAAGCCTTGACATTATTTTCTGGAATTTTCCAAGCTGTTTAAAGGCACAGTCAACTTAGTGTATGTAAACTTCTGACCCGCTGGAATTGTGATATAGTGAATTATATGTGAAATAATCTGTCTGTAAACAATTATTGGAAAAATTACTTGTGTCATGCACAAAGTAGATGTCCTAACTGACTTGCCAAAACTATAGTTTGTTAACAAGAAATTTGTGGAGTGGTTGAAAAACAAGTTTTAATGACTTCAACCTAAGTGTATGTAAACTTCCGACTTCAACTGTATATGAACTGTAACACAGTAAAATCGTTAAAATTGTTGCATGTTGCGTTTATATATTTTTTCAGTATATGAATTTTGGATCTGTTGTCCCAGAACTGCCCCAGAGTCTGTTTTGAATCGTAGACATGTTTTTTATCGTCCCAGGGACGAAGGGACGAAGGGACGCACTTAATTTCAAGCCCTGGAGGGAATATTTTATAAAATACATTAAAAGTATTTTGTTGTAATTGTAATGTTGCAATATTTTTTAGGCTACCAAGGGTGGCCAACCATCCTCCAGGAGAGCCTTAAAGGGGCAGTGTTGTATTTTGAAACAGGCTTGAATATGCAGAGAAGCCAGTAGGCAGAGTGTAGCCTATATTTTTGTCTGATTCTCTATGGTAAACAATATAGTAATGGATTTTATTTTAAAGTGCATCCTTGGATCATACAATGATGTAAAAATGGTGTTACAGATTTTTTATTTATTTTGGACAAGTGACTTGAGCTTTTGGACAAGTAAAAAATCTGTCCTGCTTGTCCGAAGGACAAGTGGCTAAAAAAGTGAATGTCAAGCCCTGCTTTACATATCAAAGTTGGGGCCTGGTCCACAAGGATAGAAATAGTAGCTGCTCAGAACCACATGGGGATGGGTTGGGGAAGTGTGGTCCATGTGGTTAAGTATCTCTGGTATTCCTTGTCTGTCATGTGTTTTGTCTCTTACAGGTACCTGCTAAGTATATTTGAGGCTACTTGTCAAATGGTCCTCTACTGTAAATGGAATACCAGGGCATGGGAAGGAGCTAGCAGTATTTAGACAAGTACATAAGATAGAAAAACACACACACGGCAGAGAGGAATTCCTCCTGTGTTACTGAGCAGACTAGGGGGTGGTGAGCGGTGCGGCTCTATTTTCTACCCAGAATGCACCAGTGTGGCAGCTCTCCTCATGTTTAATGAGCTCAGCTGACAGCCAAAATGAAAGTTTGATGAAGCCCCCGATACAGTGTAAACACAAGCACACTGATACAGGCACACACACAGCTAAAGGCTGAGTATTCTATTGGAGAAAGCAGCCATCTCATAATACAAAAAGTAGACATATTCGCATGCATAAGCCTATAAACACAAACATGCTCATTCACCCACAATCTCACGCACATTCTTACACAAGCACAGCAGCCGTACATGTAGGCCAGTGGAGGCTGCTGACGGGAGAACGGCTCATAGTAATGGCTGGAACGGAGCGAATGGAATGGCATCAAACACATAGAAACCATGTGTTTGATGTATTTGATACCATTCTGCTCCAGCCATTACCACAAGCCCGTTCTCCCCAATTAAGGTGCCACCAACCTCCTGTGATGTAGGCATTCACATGCATAAATAAAAAGGTTTTCTAATGGTTGTGGACCGGTAGCCCGTTCTCACAACATTCAACATTTTAGCACTCCTAACAATAGCCTAGTGACTACGGCCTCCCTCCCTCCCTCCTACACTCCCTCCCTCCCTCCCCTTCCCTCCCTCCTTTCCTCCCTTCTACACTCCCTCTCTCCTCCATCCCAAAACCATGACTGTAGGCAATGTCCATTGTCTCCAATAGGATCTCGGACCAGTGACTTGACTTTAAACATATACCAACATTAGGGTTCTGCTTGACTAAACTCTATTGTCCTGATGGGCTCTGCATGAGGACAAAACAAGCATGAAACATTTGATCTGGGTGGATGGTGTGTGTGTGTGTGTGTGTGTGTGTGTGTGTGTGTGTGTGTGTGTGTGTGTGTGTGTGTGTGTGTGTGTGTGTGTGTGTGTGAGAGAGAGAGAGTTAAATCAGCCTGAAATAAATGCTCAATCATAAAAAGATATGCAAGCACATGAATGCACACACACACACACACACACACACACACACACACACACACACACACACACACACAATCACAGCGTAAATCCTGAAAGTTCTGAAATGTCAACATTTATCTACTATCTATGTGAATATGGGACATTGGGTTCATGCACAGTGCATTGTGTGTGGATGCATCTGACCTGGACTGAAGTGAAGTGAGTGTCTCTGTGTATTTGTCACCATTCTGTTGGCAGGGCTAGTTGAAACAGGCTGAGGTGTTAACCTACGGGGTATTTCCAAGACTGTGTCCCAAACAAAAGTAGTGCACTATGTAGGGAATAGGGTGTCATTAGGGCTTAATCCCATATCACACATCAGCTAAAATCATATCAGGCCACTCACTCTGGATGCAGCCTGGGTCACCCTACACGCGCACACACGCGCACACACACACAAATACCGACCTATAACAGTGGGTGGCAAAGGTCATTGCTACCGCTGCTAGCCAATGACAGTAGGGTATGGTGACTGTGGGAAGAGAGAATGTAGTAAGCAAGACAGTGGCAGACCCCTGAATAGACTGTCCTTAATAAACAGAGAAGCAGTTAGAAACGCACATGGAATAGAAGCAGCAGGATGAAATACTACCTAACATACATGCCAGGGAGGGAGAGAGGGACAGAGACGGGGGTGGTTGGTGAAGGAAGGCAGAGACATGGAGAAAGGGAAAGAGGAAGGGGGAGAAAGAGAGAGAGAGGGGAAAAGAGAGAGAGAGAGAGAGAGAGAGAGAGAGAGAGAGAGAGAGAGAGAGAGAGGGGGAGAGAGAGAGAGAGAGAGAGAGAGAGAGAGAGAGAGAGAGAGAGAGAGAGAGAGAGAGAGAGAGAGAGAGAGAGAGAGCGAGAGAGGGGAAGAGAGAGAGAGGGGAAGAGAGAGAGAGAGCGATAGGGGAAGAGAGAGAGAGAGAGAGAGAGAGAGAGCGAGAGAGAGAGAGAGAGAGAGAGAGGGGGAAGAGAGAGCGAGAGGGGGGAGAGAGAGAGAGAGGGGAAGAGAGAGAGAGAGAGGGGGGAGAGAGAGAGAGAGAGAGAGAGAGAGAGGGAGAGGAGAGAGAGAGAGAGGGAGAGAGAGAGAGAGAGAGAGAGAGAGAGAGAGAGAGAGAGAGAGGGGAAGAGAGAGCGAGAGAGCGAGAGACAGAGGGGGGGAGAGAGAGAGAGGGGAAGAGAGAGAGAGAGAGGGGAAGAGAGAGAGAGAGAGGGGAAGAGAGAGAGAGAGAGAGAGAGAGAGAGAGAGAGAGAGAGAGAGAGAGAGAGAGAGAGAGAGAGAGAGAGAGAGAGAGAGAGAGAGAGCGGGACGTTCTAGGTTGGCATGTTACCAGACTAATAAACCATATGCATCGAGTGCATGGTAGGTAGGGCCTGCTGAAGTTCTCAATGACAAATATCATGGCCTGGAGACTGCACAGCGGACATTTAATGAACCCTACTCCACCAACACCAGTCCCACACACAGATACCAAAGAGAAAAGGGCAGCCGTGGTTCTAGTGCTGGTTTTAGACGGACAGTGATGATATAGGTCTACAGTACAGGGTGACGGTGCAGTTCAGCCTTCCTGCACAAACACACATCTACACATAAAATAGGGGGGGTGGGCGGTTTTCTGAGGTCGTTCACCCTTGAACATGTCCATTATCACATAGTCAAATAAACATACATCTATGAAACTTTCTCTTCAATGGTCCTTCTGGACAGGGTCGTCTTAGACCACAGCAACCGCACATGGTTCATTACTCGATCAAACTCACGGTCGCTAACTAACAACCACTAACTAACTGTACGTGGACAGACGGGTAGAGGTTTAAGGGGAACCTGTGTGTGCGCGCGCGCGGCCTGACTTGCCTGTGGTCTCGTAGTGAGGAGTGAAGACCAACCGTAGTGTTTAACCCCAAAACCGCAGGGCAGCTATGTTCGACCCGTCACCACACATTCAACCCAAATAGAAACTGACAGGCCTGGGTTTAATTTAACACAAACAGACACACACACAGCAGACCGCCCCGGGTGCCTAACCCACCTACCCGTTTTGAGACACACACACCCCACCCGCCAAAACACACACACACTCACACACCCCACCCGCTGAAACACACACACTCACACACCCCTCGCCCTCTCCCTAAACCATGCAGCTTTCTCCTCTAGCCTCGCTCCCCACAGAAACTCACCGCACTTTCCGCAGGTTCCAATAAAATAAGATCACACTGTAACATCCCCAAAGCGCTCGTCATCCTTTAAACAACAAACTCCATTCAGACTGAATTCCCTGCCTGGGAATACTGGCACCAATTCAAACCCATCAAATGAGGAGGGATTGAGGAAGGCAGTAAAGGCACCATGTGGTTAAATAATGTTGGGATTTATTTTCCAATAGGAAGTGGTATGGAACAGATGAGGCCCTGCAAAGGGAAGGAAAGTCCATGCTACGTTAAAGTAACTTTAAAGGTGCAATATGCAGAAATCGGTCTGCCATTTCCTGGTTGCTAAATTTCTAATAGTTCGCCTAATTTCAGTTTATGTGACAAAACACCATCTAAACCACTGTGAAATATCTTTCCATAAACAAAAATATTGTGTTCTCAGCTGTTTGAAGCTGGTTTACAAAACTAAAAGTAAAGATGCAAAAACAAAACTTAAGAAAGGGAAGCATAGAAATGGCGCATATAGAACAGATCTACCGCTTCTTAGACTTGCTTTCAATGTGAATGACAGCTCTATAACTCACATTTCTATGTGAATTTGGTTGGGTCGCCCAAAAAGTTACATATTGCAGCATTAATCTGATTATTTAAAAGGATGTTGAACTGTGTTGACGTTTTACTATGAGAGAAATAGATAATGAGGGCCGCAAGGTGACACCTTCATTCCATCCCAACACCAACACACCCAATTAAAAGTGTGACACCAATGAGGCCCCTCGAAGACCAGAGCTACCGGACTTTGAAGCTCCTCTGTCGGGGTGCAGCAGTTGAGAGGAGCAGGTCCTCTGGAGGGTCTGGGTCATATTTAGGAGACGTAACCAGGTGCAATGATGTGTGGACCTAAATGTAAGTAGCCCTGTGTCGCCTGACATAGATACCACCACCTCAGCCTCAGCCCCAGCCTCACCCCAAGCCCTAGCCTCAACCCCAGCCTCACCCCCAACCCCAGTCTCAGTGGAGGCTGTTATAGCAGCAAAGGGGGGACCAACTCCATATTAATGCCCATGATTTTGGAATGAGATGTTCGACAAGCAGGTGTCCACATACTTTTGGTCATGTAGTGTATTTATAACAGTTTATAGGAGTAGATAGGGCAAGTCCTCCCGATTAAACCAGAAAGGCTAACGTTAACTCTGACCACTTCTAAGCCATTGCCTTACATTGCGGCAGTGAACCCTATAGCTTTAAAAGCACAGTGACCACTGTCTGGAAAGCCAGTTGTGGCAGTGATCTGTTTTTATATCTTTAATAAAAGTGGCCAGGTGTCACAGTGTTAATGTCCAGAACTCAGCCTCTCAGTCCAATTGGAAGCCTGCCAGCCAGGCCCTTTATAGTCCACAGAGACAGCACAGCAGCACTTAAACACTGCTCTTCCCATCACCTCCCGGCCCTTCCTCAAACCTCACAGAGCCTCTCTCTATCTCACAACCACTCCCGAGCCTCCCGTCACATCACCACAGCTCCCATGGATTGATTGAATTAATGTATTTGATAATTAAAGGTAGACTCAGCGAAATGCCGTTGCCACGAGCAGCACCGCATATTTTGATGAGCGAGATGCAAGACTTCGCTCTCACACAGTCACACACAGTATCTGCGCATGTGCACGGGTTCGCTTCCCGTTGTTCACAGCATGGTAGCCAGGGAAACAAAACAGCGGAGAAGTTGAGCCTCGCGCTTCAACGTTCTTAGTTGTTGCGGAAATGGACTCTGTTTCATACATATAGCCCTGTGCATATGTATGAAAGTTTGTGTGACGTTATAGAGTGATTCTATAGAGTGATGTTATAGAGTGACGCCTGATGCTTAATACACATCAAACAGGCCTGCAATGCGTCATCCAATCATCTGGGAGACACTTCACTCTGTAGCCTGCCAATCACCACAGAGAGCGAGAGAGGAGAGGGAGATGGATAGAAAGTGGAAGAGAGAGGAGAAGGAGATGGATAGAAAGTGGAAGAGAGAGGACAGGAATGAGATAAAGATGTAGGTAAGAGCGAGGAGGGAGAGAAAGAGGTGAGAGAAAGAAAATGAGATGGAAAAGCAATGTAAGAGAGATGAGAAGAGAGAGAGAGAGAGAGAGCGACCTACTTCCTTAACCTCTCTCTTCTCCAATCCCTCTGTGTTTGTGTTCGAGAGAGACTGCCTGGCTGCCACTAGGATGTAGAGAAAGAGAGAGAGAGAGTGAGAGACTGCCTGGCTGCCTCTAGGATGTAGAGAAAGAGAGAGAGAGAGAGAGAGAGACTGCCTGATCTGTCACATGATCTCAGTATATCCATCAGACGTGTTGCTGTGCGTTTTGTTGCTGTGCGTTTTTGCTGCCAACTTTACTTTATTTTGCTAGCTGACAACTTTATGTTTTTTTTGTTTTGTTTTGTTTTTAATTACCGTTTATATTTTTAGTTTTTCCATCGCAACTTTTTTCCCTCATTCAACTTTTTCACTCCGGACGCTTTATCTGGACATGGTTCGTCAACATCTTCAACAGCCGAAGCTAAGTAGTAACATTAACATGATGTCTTCTAATTGCAGTCGCTGTACTCATAATATACAGGAGAACGATCGCCTTACGGCGAGAATAGCTGTGCTACAAGCCCAGCTTCAGACGCAATCGTTAGGCAAGGGTAATTTCAGTGTAGGAAAGGAAGAAACAGCGTCTGTGCCACCAGTAAGTACAGATAGTAACGTTAGTATAAATCCCCCCGCACAGTCCCCGCAGCCGGACAACTTTCTCATGGCTTCTGGAGGGAAATACTGTTGGAATGCTCAACCGGTGTCGCTCATTCAGCCGACAGAAACTTTCAACCGGTTTTCCCCATTATGTAGCGAGTCGGAGTCTGAGTCTGAGTCTTCTCTTGTCTCTACTCCTCCCGTTACGGGGTCTGAGACGCCGAAGGCTCCCACCATTAGCTCTGACAAATTGAAAACCCTAGTCATTGGCGACTCCATTACCCGCAGTATTAGACTTAAAACGAATCACCCAGCGATCATACACTGTTTACCAGGGGGCAGGGCTAACGACGTTAAGGCTAATCTAAAGATGGTGCTGGCTAAAGCTAAAACTGGCGAGTGTAGAGAGTATAGAGATATTGTTATCCACGTCGGCACCAACGATGTTAGGATGAAACAGTCAGAGGTCACCAAGTGCAACATAGCTTCAGCGTGTAAATCAGCTAGAAAGATGTGTCGGCATCGAGTAATTGTCTCTGGCCCCCTCCCAGTTAGGGGAGTGACGAGCTCTACAGCAGAGTCTCAGCACTCAATCGCTGGTTGAAAACTGTTTTCTGCCCCTCCCAAAAGATAGAATTTGTAGATAATTGGCCCTCTTTCTGGGACTCACCCACAAACAGGACCAAGCCTGACCTGCTGAGGAGTGACGGACTCCATCCTAGCTGGAGGGGTGCTCTCATCTTATCTACCAACATAGATAGGGCTCTAACTCCTCTAGCCCCACAGTGAAATAGGGTGCAGGCCAGGTAGCAGGCTGTTAGCCAACCTGCCAGCTTAGTGGAGTCTGCCAATAGCACAGTCAGTGTAGTCAGCTCAGCCATACCCATTGAGACTGTGTCTGTGCCTCGACCTAGGTTGGGCAAAACTAAACATGGCGGTGTTCGCCTTAGCAATCTTATTAGGATAAAGACCTCCTCCATTCCTGCCATTATTGAAAGAGATCGTGATACCTCACATCTCAAAATAGGGTTACTTAATGTTAGATCCCTCACTTCAAAGGCAGTCATAGTCAATGAACTAATCACTGATCATAATCTTGATGTGATTGGCCTGACTGAAACATGGCTTAAGCCTGATGAATTTGCTGTGTTAAATGAGGCCTCACCTCCTGGTTACACTAGTGACCATATTCCCCGTGCATCCCGCAAAGGCGGAGGTGTTGCTAACATTTACGATAGCAAATTTCAATTTACAAAAAAAAATGGCGTTTTCAGTCTTTTGAGCTTCTAGTCATGAAATCTATGCAGCCTACTCAATCACTTTTTATAGCTACTGTTTACAGGCCTCCTGGGCCATATACAGCGTTCCTCTCTGAGTTTCCTGAATTCCTATCAGACCTTGTAGTCATAGCAGATCATATTCTAATTTTTGGTGATTTTAATATTCACATGGAGAAGTCCACAGACCCACTCCAAAAGTCTTTCGGAGCCATCATCGACTCAGTGGGTTTTGTCCAACATGTCTCTGGACCTACTCACTGCCACAGTCATACTCTGGACCTAGTTTTGTCCCATGGAATAAATGTTGTAGATCTTAATGTTTTTCCACAAAATCCTGGACTATCGGACCATCATTTTATTACGTTTGCAATCGCAACAAATAATCTGCTCAGACCCCAACCAAGGAGCATCAAAAGTCGTGCTATAAATTCTCAGACAACACAAAAATTCCTTGATGCCCTTCCAGACTCCTTCTGCCTACCCAAGGACGTCAGAGGACAAAAATCAGTTAACCACTTAACTGAGGAACTCAATTTAACCTTGCGCAATACCCTAGATGCAGTTGCACCCCTAAAAACGAAAAACATTTGTCATAAGAAACTAGCTCCCTGGTATACAGAAAATACCCGAGCTTTGAAGCAAGCTTCCAGGAAATTGGAACGGAAATGGCGCCACACCAAACTGGAAGTCTTCCGACTAGCTTGGAAAGACAGTACCGTGCAGTACCGAAGAGCCCTCACTGCTGCTCGATCATCCTACTTTTCCAACTTAATCGAGGAAAATAAGAACAATCCAAAATTTCTTTTTGATACTGTTGCAAAGCTAACTAAAAAGCAGCATTCCCCAAGAGAGGATGGCTTTCACTTCAGCAGTAATAAATTCATGAACTTCTTTGAGGAAAAGATCATGACCATTAGAAAGCAAATTACGGACTCCTCTTTGAATCTGCGTATTCCTCCAGGGCTTAGCTGTCCTGGATCTGCCAGCTCTGCGAGGGCCTGGGATCGGGAGAGACACTTAAGTGTTTTAGTACTATATCTCTTGACACAATGATGAAAATAATCATGGCCTCTAAACCTTCAAGCTGCATACTGGATCCTATTCCTACTAAACTGCTGAAGGAGCTGCTTCCTGTGCTTGGCCCTCCTATGTTGAACATAATAAACAGCTCTCTATCCACCGGATGTGTACCAAACTCACTAAAAGTGGCAGTGATAAAGCCTCTCTTGAAAAAGCCAAACCTTGACCCGGAAAATATAAAAAACTATCGGCCTATATCGAATCTTCCATTCCTCTCAAAAATTTTAGTAAAAAGCAGTTGCGCAGCAACTCACTGCCTTTCTGAAGACAAACAATGTATACGAAATGCTTCAGTCTGGTTTTAGACCCCATCATAGCACTGAGACTGCACTTGTGAAGGTGGTAAATGACCTTTTAATGGCGTCAGACCGAGGCTCTGCATCTGTCCTCGTGCTACTAGACCTTAGTGCTGCCTTTGACACCATCGATCACCACATTCTTTTGGAGAGACTGGAAACCCAAATTGGTCTACACGGACAAGTTCTGGCCTGGTTTAGATCTTACCTGTCGGAAAGATATCAGTTTGTCTCTGTGAATGGTCTGTCCTCCGACAAATCAACTGTACATTTCGGTGTTCCTCAAGGTTCCGTTTTAGGACCACTATTGTTTTCACTATATATTTTACCTCTTGGGGATGTTATTCGAAAACATAATGTTAACTTTCACTGCTATGCGGATGACACACAGCTGTACATTTCAATGAAACATGGTGAAGCCCCAAAATTGCCCTCGCTAGAAGCCTGTGTTTCAGACATAAGGAAGTGGATGGCTGAAAACTTTCTACTTTTAAACTCGGACAAAACAGAGATGCTTGTTCTAGGTCCCAAGAAACAAAGAGATCTTCTGTTAAATCTGACAATTCATCTTGATGGTTGTAAAGTCGTCTCAAATAAAACTGTGAAGGACCTCGGCGTTACTCTTGACCCTGATCTCTCTTTTGACGAACATATCAAGACTGTTTCAAGGACAGCTTTTTTCCATCTACGTAACATTGCAAAAATCAGAAATTTTCTGTCCAAAAATGATGCAGAAAAATTAATCCATGCATTTGTTACTTCTAGGTTAGACTACTGCAATGCTCTACTTTCCGGCTACCCAGATAAAGCACTAAATAAACTTCAGTTAGTGCTAAATACGGCTGCTAGAATCCTGACTAGAACCAAGAAATTTGATCATATTACTCCAGTGCTAGCTTCCCTACACTGGCTTCCTGTTAAGGCAAGGGCTGATTTCAAGGTTTTACTGTTAACCTATAAAGCGTTACATGGGCTTGCTCCTACCTATCTTTCCGAGTTGGTCCTGCCGTACATACCAATACGTACGCTACGGTCACAAGACGCAGGCCTCCTAATTGTCCCTAGAATTTCTAAGCAAACAGCGGGAGGCTGTCATGAGCCCTCTCACTCCACCGGGTTACCACCTTAATTGGTTTCCACTATCTTCCACTCTGCTCACCTCCCTCTCTCTACTCAGCCTAACTAGCTCCACCTGTCCCTGCTCTGCTCGGCTCTAATTACTCTGCCAGCTGCGCTGCATTACCCACTAACCTCTCCCAGTATTTAAGGCCCTGTCTTTCAGCTCTCCGGTGTCAGATCGTCTGCAAAGCTCACACCCGGAACCTGTTTGCTCGCGCTTCTGGCTCACCCTGGTTTTGTGACCCCGGACCTGCCTGTTTATTGGATACTCTTCTGCCTTAGGAGATCCAGACCTGCTTCTGCCATTACGACTCCTGACTACTCTTCAATCCCGGTAACTCTGACCAGCCTTCTGCCTTGCTACTACGTATTTTGGATTCCCTTGAACTGTACTGCTGCCTGGTTTCATTCCGCCCTGTTGTGTCTGTGTCTCCCCCCAGGACTTCTGGACCACCCACCACCGGCTTCATAGGACGCATCGCTGCCACTGGGGGGGCACAGACCCAGCGCATTGGACGGGATCCCTGTTACCCCTGGAGCCTTCATTCACTCCCTACTTCCCTTTTCCCTTAAGTTTAATAAACTTTCTGGTGTGACGTAATTGTGGTCCTCTGGTCGTCTGTCTGAAACGTGACAGTACGATCTGACCATTATGGACTCAGCGCACACTTTCCCCGACATGGAAACCGATGAGCATGAGCAGCAGTTCCAGCAGCAGCAACAACAACTCGCCATGCTCATTCAACTCCTCACCAACCTTACCCCAGCCAGTCTGCCCACCAGCCCAGCCCCCGAGTTACCTGCCCCGGTCATTGCAGCCGCTGCTCCGAACCCAAGATTGGAAACCCCGAGCGGTTCAACGGCGATTCAACCCAGGTCCGGCCATTCCTGACTAGCTGCCGACTTCAGTTCTCCTTGCAGCCAAGGACCTTCGCCACGGAGGGGGCTAAAGTTGGGTATGCCATCACTCACCTGACGGGCCGAGCTCGACTCTGGGGAACAGCAGAGTTCGAACGTCAAACCCCCGCATGTGCAACCTTCGACCTGTTTGCTGAGGAGATGCTGAAGGTGTTTGACCTGGATTCACCCACCGCAGAGGCGTCTCGTGAACTGTTCAGTATTCGACAAGGCAGACGTACAGTCGCAGACCATTCCATCGACTTCCGAACCCTGGCTAGACGAAGTTCTTGGAACACACCACCGTTGGTGGACGCGTTCTTCCATAGTTTGGCTGACTATATCAAGGGACGAGTTGGTCTCCCATGAACTGCCTTCCACTCTTGATGAAGCCATCGCACTGACTGTCAGGATCGACAGAAGGATACAGACCCGTCGTCGTGAGAGGGGGCGCCAAGGTCCACCTACTACCGGCATTCGGAGAGATCCGACTGGGCTCCTGTCATCTACTGCCACTCACCCAGGTCAGCTTGATCAGTCTGAGCCTATGGAGATTGGGCGAGCCTCCCTCACTCCTGCAGAGCGCCAGCGCCGCTTCACCTCAAACCTCTGCCTCTATTGTGGAGGTGATGGACATCGTGTGGTAACCTGCCCTTTAAAGGGCCGAAGCTCACCGGGCGTAGGGGGAGTCCGGTCGAGTTCTATGACCATCCAGTCCTCCGACCGCAAACCCCTGCTGCAAGTTCACCTCCGCCTCTCTGACTCAACTCACACCCTGGCTGCTCTGGTGGATTCTGGCGCCGAAGCCAACATAATGGACGTCAAGCTGGCACGCCAACTGGGACTGGAGAACCTCCGTTTGACACCTCCTATTCCTGCCCGGGCACTGGACGGACACTTACTCGGATCGGTCACTCATGTCACGGCCCCGGTCTCGATGGGTCTGTCCGGAAACCATCAAGAAACTATCCAGTTTCACCTGCTCCCCTCTCCAGGCCAACCCCTCATCCTGGGTTACCCATGGCTCCGCCGGCACAACCCTCAGCTCGACTGGGTGACCGGGGTGATCAGGGAGTGGGGAGAGGACTGCCACCGAACCTGCCTGCTTGCTGCCGCACTACCCCCTCGGCCAGTACCTACTAACTCCGCTCCGGACCTCTCCAATGTCCCAGAATGCTACCATGGTCTCAGAGAGGTGTTTAACAAAGCAAGAGCCACATCTCTGCCCCCTCACCGACCGTACGACTGTGCCATCGACCTCCTCCCTGGAACAGCTCCTCCAAGGGGTCGTCTTTATTCGTTGTCTGCTCCTGAAAGAAAGTCCATGGAGGACTACATCAATGGCTCTCTGTCCGCAGGATTAATCCGTTCATCTTCATCTCCTGCTGGTGCTGGCTTCTTCTTTGTGGGGAAGAAGGACGGATCTCTTCGCCCCTGCATCGACTACAGGGGACTCAACGACATCACAGTGAAAAACCGTTACCCTCTGCCTCTGCTCACCTCTGCTTTTGAGTTGCTCCAGGGAGCCACTGTTTTTACCAAGTTGGATCTCAGAAACGCTTACCACCTAGTGCGGATCCGGGAGGGAGATGAATGGAAAACCGCATTCAATACACCAACAGGCCACTACGAGTATCTGGTTATGCCTTTTGGCCTCACCAATGCTCCTGCTGTGTTCCAGGCTCTAGTGAATGATGTACTGCGGGACATGTTAAACAAGTTTGTCTTCGTTTACCTGGATGACATCTTAATTTACTCCAGAAACCTGTCTGAACACACCCGCCATGTCCAGCAAGTCCTTCATCGTCTTCTGGAGAATTCCCTCTACGCCAAGGCAGAGAAATGTGAGTTTCACGTCAAGACAGTGGCCTTCCTGGGGTACATAGTGGCAGAAGGAAGTATCCAAATGGATCCTGCCAAAGTATCAGCAGTCACTTCGTGGCCAGTTCCGGAGAACAGAAAGAAGCTGCAACAGTTTCTGGGGTTTGCTAACTTCTATAGGAAGTTTATCCGGAACTACAGTACCGTTGCTGCCCCTCTCACTGCTCTAACCAGCACCAAGCAACCCTTCACCTGGACCCCAGCAGCCGACAAAGCCTTCAGTACCCTCAAGGTGAGGTTCACCTCCGCTCCCATCCTCCAGATGCCTGATGTGGACCGGCAATTCATTGTGGAGGTGGACGCCTCGGATGTGGGAGTTGGTGCTGTGATTTCTCAGTGGGCTGCGGAGGATAGGAAGCTCCATCCCTGTGCCTTTTTCTCACGTCGGTTGTCCCCCTCTGAGTGCAATTACGACATAGGGAACCGTGAGCTGCTGGCTGTGAAGCTTGCCTTGGAGGAGTGGCGTCACTGGCTGGAGGGGTCCACCATTCCATTTCTCGTTTGGACCGATCATAAGAACTTGGAGTACATCCGCACGGCCAAACGGTTGAACTCCAGGCAGTCCCGCTGGGCCCTGTTCTTCACCAGGTTTAATTTCACTCTGTCATACCGGCCTGGATCACGCAACACCAAGCCAGACGCCCTCTCCCGTCAATTCCAGAAGGATGACACCCCCTCCAAGGACCCTGTGTCGATTCTGCCAAGTCCCTGCATCGTTGCAGCTCTGACCTGGGCTGTTGAGGAACAGGTGCTGGAGGCTCTCCGTAACCAGCCAGGTCCCAGCACTTGCCCAGCTGACCGCCTTTTTGTCCCCGAAGACCTGAGGTCCCAGGTCATTCAGTGGGGACATGACTCCCGCCTAGCTTGTCACCCTGGCTCCACCCGCACTTACAACCTGCTCGCCCAGAGGTTCTGGTGGCCCTCTCTGAGGAAGGATGTACGGGAATTCGTCCAAGCCTGCCCCATCTGCAACCAACACAAGTCGTCCCTGCCAGCCCCCAGCCGGATTGCTGCAGCCCCTGCCTGTGCCCAGACGTCCCTGGTCTCACATCGCCCTTGACTTTGTCACGGGGCTGCCCCCCTTCAAGTGGCATGACCGTCATTCTCACCATCGTTGACCGTTTCAGCAAGATGGCACACTTCATTCCCCTCCCCAAGCTCCCAACCGCCAAGGAGACCGCCCAGGTGGTCCTGGAACACGTCTTCCGGATCCACGGACTGCCAAGGGATGTTGTTTCTGACCGTGGTCCACAATTCTCCTCCGCTTTTGGAAGGAGTTCTGTCACCTGCTGGGAGCCACAGTCAGTCTGACTTCCGGATTCCATCCCCAATCCAATGGGCAGTCAGAGCGGGCTAATCAGGAGCTCGAGAAGGCACTGCGATGCATGACTTCACGCAACCCCCACTCCTGGTCGCAGCAATTGACATGGGTGGAGTACGCACACAATTCTCTGACCTGCTCTGCCATCGGTATGTCCCCTTTCCAATGTGTTTATGGATACCAGCCTCCTCTATTTGCCAGCCAGGAGGAGGAGGTTACTTGCCCATCTGCACTTGCTTTTGCCCGTCGATGTCGCCGCACCTGGTCACAAGCCCGAGCCACACTCCTCAGGTCCGTTGCCAGCTACACTACCGGGGCCAACCGTCGGAGAATTCCTGCTCCCACCTACCATGTTGGTCAAAGGGTGTGGTTGTCATCGAAGAACCTGCCACTCAGGGTGGAGTCGCAGAAGCTGGCACCTCGGTTCATTGGCCCATTCCCTATCATAAGAGTGATTAGCCCAACTGCTGTCCGGCTCCAACTGCCTAATTCCCTGAGGGTGCACCCCACTTTCCATGTGTCTAAGATTAAGCCCATCCATGAGAGTCCGCTGGTCCCTGCTGCGCCTGGTCCTCCTCCTCCACGGCTCGTCGATGGTGGTCTGGTTTACACCGTCCGCCGCCTGCTTCGGTCCAGACGGAGGGGTAGGGGGTCTCCAGTACCTCATTGACTGGGAGGGCTATGGACCTGAGGAAAGGACCTGGGTGCCAGCTAGTCGGATTGTGGATAGGACTCTCATCACCGCTTTCCACCAACGGCATCCTGATCAACCTGCAATCCGTAGGGGCCGCCCCAGAGGGGTCCCTAACCGTCCGGCCCGCTCGGCTTCCTGTCCTGTGCCTGATCCTGTCTCGGGACCTGTCCCATCTCCCGACCACGGCCCTCCGGCTTCCTCCGAGGATGAGGACGTTCACTCGGACCGTTCGGAGGAGTTCTAGCCCTCCTCCGGCTCCCCTCCTCCGCCCGGCGTGGTGTTGCTCTTGGGACTTCTGGGGCCGTCCCTTGGGGGGTTCTGTCATGAGCCCTCTCACTCCACCGGGTTACCACCTTAATTGGTTTCCACTATCTTCCACTCTGCTCACCTCCCTCTCTCTACTCAGCCTAACTAGCTCCACCTGTCCCTGCTCTGCTCGGCTCTAATTACTCTGCCAGCTGCGCTGCATTACCCACTAACCTCTCCCAGTATTTAAGGCCCTGTCTTTCAGCTCTCCGGTGTCAGATCGTCTGCAAAGCTCACACCCGGAACCTGTTTGCTCGCGCTTCTGGCTCACCCTGGTTTTGTGACCCCGGACCTGCCTGTTTATTGGATACTCTTCTGCCTTAGGAGATCCAGACCTGCTTCTGCCATTACGACTCCTGACTACTCTTCAATCCCGGTAACTCTGACCAGCCTTCTGCCTTGCTACTACGTATTTTGGATTCCCTTGAACTGTACTGCTGCCTGGTTTCATTCCGCCCTGTTGTGTCTGTGTCTCCCCCCCCCCAGGACTTCTGGACCACCCACCACCGGCTTCATAGGACGCATCGCTGCCACTGGGGGGGGCACAGACCCAGCGCATTGGACGGGATCCCTGTTACCCCTGGAGCCTTCATTCACTCCCTACTTCCCTTTTCCCTTAAGTTTAATAAACTTTCTGGTGTGACGCAATTGTGGTCCTCTGGTCGTCTGTCTGAAACGTGACAGAGGCAGGGCTTTCTCCTATAGATCTCCATTTTTATGGAACAGTCTGCCTACCCATGTGAGAGACGCAGACTCGGTCTCAACCTTTAAGTCTTTACTGAAGACTTATCTCTTCAGTAGGTCATATGATTGAGTGTAGTCTGGCCCAGGAGTGTGAAGGTGAACGGAAAGGCTCTGGAGCAACGAACAGCCCTTGCTGTCTCTGCCAGGCCGGTTCCCCCTCTCCACTGGGGTTCTCTGCCTCTAACCCTGTTACAGGGGCTGAGTCACTGGCTTGCTGGTGCTCTTTCATGCCGTCCCTAGGAGGGGTGCGTCACTTGAGTGGGTTGAGTTACTGACGTGATCTTCCTGTCTGGGTTGGCGCCCCCTTGGTTTGTGCTGTGGTGGAGACCTCTGTGGGCTATACTCGGCCTTGTCTCAGGATTGTAAGTTGGTGGTTGAGGATATCCCTCTAGTGGTGCGGGGGCTGTGCTTTGGCAGAGTGGGTGGGGTTATATCCTTCCTGTTTGGCCCTGTCCGGGGGTTTCTTCGGATGGGGCCACAGTGTCTCCGGACCGCTCCTGTCTCAGCCTCCAGTATTTATGCTGCAGTAGTTTATGTGTCGGGGGGCTGGGGTTAGTTGGTTATACCTGGAGTACTTCTCCTGTCTTATCCAGTGTCCTGTGTGAATTTAAGTATGCTCTCTCTAATTCTCTCGTTCTCTCTTCTCTCTGAGAACCTGAGCCCTAGGACCATACGTCAGGACTACCGGGCATGCTGACACCTTGCTGTCCCCAGTCCGCCTGGCCTTGCTGCTATTCCAGTTTCAACTGTTCTGCCTGCGGTTACGAAACCCCTACCTGTCCCAGACCTGCTGTTTTCAACTCTTAATGATCGGCTATGAAAAGCCAACTGAGAGACCTGAGCCCTAGGACCATACGTCGGGACTACCGGCCGTGGTGACTCCTTGCTGTCCCCAGTCCGCCTGGCCTTGCTGCTATTCCAGTTTCAACTGTTCTGCCTGCGGTTATGGAACCCCTACCTGTCCCAGACCTGCTGTTTTCAACTCTTAATGATCGGCTATGAAAAGCCAACTGAGATTTATTCCTGATTATTATTTGACCATGCTTGTCACTTATGAACATTTTTGAACATCTTGGTATGGTTCTGTTATAATCTCCACCCGGCACAGCCAGAAGAGGACTGGCCACCCCTCATAGCCTGGTTCCTCTCTAGGTTTCTTCCTAGGTTTTGGCCTTTCTAGGGAGTTTTTCCTAGCCACCGTGCTTCTACACCTGCATTACTAGCTGTTTGGGGTTTTAGGCTGGGTTTCTGTACAGCACTTCGAGATATTAGCTGATGTACGAAGGGCTATATAAAATAAAATTGATTGATTGATTGGCTGCCTCTAGGATGTAGAGAAAGAGAGAGAGAGAGACTGCCTGGCTGCCTCTAGGATGTAGAGAAAGAGAGAGAGAGAGAGAGAGAGAGAGAGACTGCCTGGCTGCCTCTAGGATGTAGAGAAAGAGAGAGACAGAGAGAATGCCTGGCTGCCTCTTGGATGTAGAGAAAGAGAGAGAGACGGCTCCAGTGTTCACTGACCCTCTTAAAGACAGACACTTGATCAACAACACAGACAGAGAGATGAGCCTGCCTCTCTTGGACATGCTCTCTCAACTCCATGGTCTCCAGAGACTAACATGTCTCTCAGATTGACAGGGCTTCAAATCCTCCCCCCTATCACAGTCAGAATAAATAAGCCCCCTCGGGGACAGTGAGTGACGGGTGATACCACTTTCCTCTGATGTGGGGGGAGGTGGTACAATGAGTAGTCGGCTATTCAAAAGCTTTTTACGATCAGAAGAGGCTGTCAGTCAGCACTCAGCAGGGGTGTAACACGACCCAAAAAGCTTCACGAGGGCTCTGTTGCTAGGCAGGAGGGGGGTCTGGTTGCTATGCAGACAGCAGAGTCGGGTGGTTGGTCGGTTGGGTGGTTTGATGCTAATTTGCTAATGTGTGGCGGAGAGAGGAGGGTTAAACCAACTTAAGACCAGGGTAGACCTGCCTCTGTAGACACCCAGTCTGTCCATAGAGCGAGAGAGAGGAATTGTGGGAAAAAATCCCAGCAACAGGCCATGCCTTAAAAAGCATAGATCGTAAGATATAACGTGACACAAGAAACCATAGTTGCTTGGGGCATCCTGCTATTCCATGCATAAAAACGGAATACAAAATGCCTAAAGGACAAGGGTACCAAAGCATCTCAATCATACAAGAGATCACATACAGCTCTGTTGTTGAGAGCAAGGCTACTTCATGACCATGAACCAACAAAGTCAGTAGTGGCCGGAATTAATATAGGCCTAGGCTGATGTACCTGTGCCCTGTTGGAATACTTAGCCTATAAAATGCTTCCTTCCTCACTTCTGTGAGATAATCACTGATCTAAGTGGATTGCATGGGTCAAATCAAGTACTCCACCATATCAAATCAAATCAAATTTTATTTGCCACATGCGCCGAACAGCTGTAGACATTACCGTAAAATGCTTACTTACAGCCCTTAACCAACAATGCATTTATTTCTTAATAAAAAAAGTAAAATAAAACAACAACAACAAAAAAGTGTTGAGAAAAAAAGAGCAGAAGTAAAATAAAATAACAGTAGGGAGGCTATATACAGGGGAGTACCGGTGCAGAGTCAATGTGCGGGGGCACCGGCTAGTTGAGGTAGTTGAGGTAATATGTGGGTAGAGTTAAAGTGACTATGCATAAATAATTAACAGAGTAGCAGCAGCGTAAAAAGTAGCCATGATTAGCTGTTCAGGAGTCTTATGGCTTGGGGGTAGAAGCTGTTGAGAAGCCTTTTGGACCTAGACTTGGCACTCCGGTACCGCTTGCCATGCGGTAGCAGAGAAAACAGTCTATGACTAGGGTGGCTGGAGTCTTTGACAATTTTGAGGGCCTTCCGCCTGGTATAGAGGTCCTGGATGGCAGGAAGCTTGGACCCAGTGATGTACTGGGCCGTACGCACTACCCATGTAGTGCCTTGCGGTCGGAGGCCGAGCAGTTGCCATACCAGGCGGTGATGCAACCAGTTAGGATGCTCTCGATGGTGCAGCTGTAGAACTTTTTGAGGATCTGAGGACCCATGCCAAATCTTTTCAGTCTCCTGAGGGGGATGAGGCTTTGTCGTGCCCTCTTCACGACTGTCTTGGTGTGTTTGGCCCATGATAGTTCGTTGGTGATGTGGACACCAAGGAACTTGAAGCTCTCAACCTGTTCCGCTACAGCCCCGTCGATGAGAATGGGGGCGTGCTCAGTCCACAATCATCTCCTTTGTCTTGGTCACGTTGAGGGAGAGGTTGTTATCCTGGCACCACACGGCCAGGTCTCTGACCTCCTCCCTATAGGCTGTCTCATCGTTGTCGGTGATCAGGCCTACCACTGTTGTGTCGTTGGCAAACTTAATGATGGTGTTGGAGTCGTGCCTGGCCATGCAGTCATGGGTGAACAGGGAGTACAGGAGGGGACTGAGCACGCACCCCTGAGGGGTCCCCGTGTTGAGGATCAGCGTGGCAGATGTGTTGTTACCTACCCTTACCACCTGGGGGCGGCCCGTCAGGAAGTCCAGGATCCAGTTGCAGAGGGAGGTGTTTAGTCCCAGGATCCTTAGCTTAGTGATGAGCTTTGAGGGCACTATGGTGTTGAACGCTGAGCTGTAGTCAATGAATAGCATTCTCACGTAGGTGTTCCTCTTGTCCAGGTGGGAAAGGGCAGTGTGGAGTGCAATAGAGATTGCATCATCTGTGGATCTGTTGGGGCGGTATGCAAATTGGAGTGGGTCTAGAGTTTCTGGGATAATGGCCTCCCGAGTGGCGCAGTGGTCTAAGGCACTGCATCGCAGTGCTGGCTGTGCCACTAGAGATCCAGGCTCTGTCGTAGCCGGCCGCGACTGGGAGACCCATGGGGCGGCGCACAATTGGCCCAGCGCCATCCAGGGTAGGGGAGGGAATGGCCGGCAGGGATGTAGCTCAGTTGATAGAGCATGGCGTTTGCAACGCCAGGGTTGTGGGTTCGATTCCCACGGGGGGTATGAAAAATAAAATAATGTATGCACTCACTAACTGTAAGTCGCTCTGGATAAGAGCGTCTGCTAAATGACTAAAATGTAAATAATGGTGTTGATGTGAGCCATGACCAGCCTTTCAAAGCACTTCATGGCTACAGACGTCAGTGCTACGGGTCGGTAGTCATTTAGGCAGGTTATCTTAGTGTCCGTGGGCACGGGGACTATGGTGGTCTGCTTGAAACATGTTGGTATTACAGACTCAGTCAGGGACATGTTGAAAATGTCGGTGAAGACACTTGCCAGTTGGTCAGCACATGCTCGGAGTACACGTCCTGGTAATCCGTCTGGCCCTGCGACCTTGTGAATGTTGACCTGCTTAAAAGTCTTACTCACATCGGCTACGGAGAGCGTGATCACATAGTCATCTGGAACAGCTGGTGCTCTCATGCATGCTTCAGTGTTGCTTGCCTCGAAGCGAGCATAGAAGTGGTTTAGCTCGTCTGGTAGGCTTGTGTCACTGGGCAGCTCGCGGCTGTGCTTCCCTTTGTAGTCTGTAATAGTTTTCAAGCCCTGCCACATCTGACGAGCGTCAGAGCCGGTGTAGTACGATTCAATGACTCTCGAGCGTCAGAGCCGGTGTAGTACGATTCAATGACTCTTTGCCTGTTTGATGGTTCGTCGGAGGGCGTAGCGGGATTTCTTATAAGCGTCCGGGTTAGAGTCCCGCTCCTTGAAAGCGCCAGCTCTACCCTTTAGCTCAGTGCGGATGTTGCCTGTAATCCATGGCTTCTGGTTGGGGTATGTACGTACGGTCACTGTGGGGACGACGTCATTGATGCACTTATTGATGAAGCCAGTGACTGATGTGGTGTACTCCTCAATGCTATCTGAAGAATCCCGGAACATGTTCCAGTCTGTGCTAGCAAAACAGTCCTGTAGCTTAGCATCTGCGTCATCTGACCACTTTTTTATTAACCGAGTCACTGGTGCTTCCTGCTTTAGTTTTTGCTTATAAGCAGGAATCAGCAGGATAGAGTTATGGTCAGATTTGCCAAATGGAGGGCGAGGGAGAGCTTTGTATACGTCTCTGTGTGTGGAATAAAGGTGGTCTAGAGTTTTTTTTCCTCTGGTTGCACATTTAACATGCTGGTAGAAATTAGGTAGAACGGATTTAAGTTTCCCTGCATTAAAGTCCCCGGCCACTAGGAGCGCTGCCTCTGGATGAGCGATTTCCTGTTTAGTTATGGCCTTATACAGCTCATTGAGTGCAATCTTAATGCCAGCATTGGTTTGTGGTGGTAAATAGACAGCTATTAAACATATAGATGAAAAATCTACAGCTTATCATAAGGTACTCTACCTCAGGCGAGTAAAACCTTGAGACTTCCTTAGTATTTGATTTTGTGCACCAGCTGTTGTTTACAAACATACACAGACCGCCACCCCTTGTCTTACCGGAGTCTGCCATTCTATCCTGCCGATGTAGGGTATAGCCCGCTAGCTGTATGTTGTCCATGTCGTCGTTCAGCCACGACTCGGTGAAACATAAGATATTACAGTTTTTAATGTCCCGTTGGTGGGATAAGCGTAATCGTAGGTCATCTAATTTATTTTCCAATGATTGAAGATTGGCTAATAGGATTGATGGAAGAGGCAGTTTACTCGCTCGCCGTCGGATCCTTACGAGGCACCCCGACCTACGTCCACGATATCTCCGTCTCTTTCTCCTGCGAATGACAGGGATTTGGGCCTTGTCGGGTGTCTGTAGGATATCCTTCGCGGCTGCCTCGTTGAAGAAAAAATCTTCGTCAAATACGAGGTGAGTAATCTCTGTCCTGATATCCAGAAGCTCTTTTTGGTTATAAGAGACGATGGCAGAAACATTATGTACAGAATAAATTACAAATAATGCGAAAAAACACACAAAATAGTACAATTGGTTAGAGGGCTGTAAAATAGCCTTCACCCATCCGGTCATTACGATATAGCCAAGATGGCGTAGCAGTGCAGTCGTGTATTCTCTAGTGTCCTCGTGTAAATAGCCTGTTTTTTGTCTTTTTCGTATATATTTCTCAATCTCACTTTTCATCCTTTAACTAAATATACTTTCCTGCAACCCGCCTCACCCAATGTGGAACGGATTCTATTATTTCTTTATACCTTTTATCTAGAACCTGCGGCTGAAACTAGCCAGCTAACTAGCTATTTGCTATTAGCCACCGTTAGCGGTCTTCACCAATGTCCATGGCCTGCACTACCTACCAGCCAGCTCTAGCTCTAGCCTGGACAATTATCGGCCAGTCTGCACAGTGCGCTATCGACCCAGAGCATATCGGATTTTCTGCCGGAATCACTGAATCACTGGACCTTAACACCGGATCATCGTAACTAGCTAGCTGCAACCGAATGGCTGTTGTTGTTGTTGGCTAATCAACATTGTCCCGAAGCAAGCACCATTTAGCCTTGAGCTAGCCTCGAGCCAGGCCCATCTCCCGGCTATCTACCTCTCTGTCAACCGGACGGGACCTCCTAGTGTTGACAAGGAGCCCCGCCAATCCATCACGACTGGTCTGCCGACGTAATCTTCTGATGTACTCCTGAGTGGCGCAGTGGTCTAAGGCACTGCATCGCAGTGCTAACTGTGCCACTAGAGATCCTGGTTCGAATCCAGGCTCTGTCGCAGCCGGCTGCGACCGGGAGACTCATGGGCGGCGCACAATTGGCCCAGCGTCGTCCAGGGTAGGGGAGGGAATGGCCGGCAGGGATGCAGCTCAGTTGATAGAGCATGACGTTTGCAACGCCAGGGTTGTGGGTTCGATTCCCACGGGGGGCCAGTATAAAAAATAAATAAATAAATTAAAAATTAAAATGTATTCACTAACTGTAAGTCGCTCTGGATAAGAGCGTCTGCTAAATGACTAAAATGTAAATGTCAAATGATGTGGTTTCAACAGGCTTCTCGTTGCGACGACCACGAAGATCCATCTGTTAGCCCCGGCCCGCTAGCACACGCAATCAACAGCCGTGCCTCCTGCTCGCCTGTGCTGTAGCAGCCACCGAACTGCTCCCGGACTCACCTATTGCTGTTCACTGGACCTTATGATCACTCAGCTACACAGCTGATGCCTGCTGGACTGTTCCTTTATACGGTACCCCATCCTGTTATCTGTTTAGCCTCAGTCCAAACTTTTGTCACCATTACCAGCTGTTGTCTTAGCGCTCTCGAATAACACCTGTGATTGCTTTATGCCTCTCTCCCATGTCAATATGCCTTGCTTATTGCTGTTTCGATTAGTTCTTATTGTACTATTTCACTGTAGAGCCCCCAGTCCCGCTCAACCTGCCTCAGATAGCTCCTTTGTCCCACCCCCATACACGCGGAGACCGGCTCAATCGGTGCCTCCAGTGATGCTATCTCTTTCATCGTTACCTAACGCTTAGGTTTACCTACACTGTACTCATATCCTTCCATATCCTTGTCTGTACATAATGCCCTGAATCTATTCTACAACGCCCGGAAATCTGCCCCTTTTATTCTCTGTACCCAACGCACTAGAAGACCAGTTCTTAAAGCCTTTAGCCGTATCCTTATTCTATCCCTCCTCTGTTCCTCTGGTGATGTAGAGGTTAACCCAGGCCCTGCAGACCCCAGTATCACTCCTACTCCCCAGGCGTTATCATTTGTTGACTTCTGTAACCGTAAAAGCTTTGGTTTCTTGCATGTTAACATCAGAAGCGTCCTCCCTAAGTTTGATTTATTCACTGCGTTAGCACACTCCGCCAACCCTGATGTTCTAGCAATGTCTGAATCCTGGCTTAGGAAGGCCACCATAAATTCTGAAATGTCCATCCCCAACTACAACATTTTCCGTCTAGATAGAACTTCCAAAGGGGGCAGTGTTGCAATCTACTGTAGAGATCTATCATACTATCCAGGTCTGTGCCCAAACAGTTTGAGCTTCTACTTCTAAAAATCCACCTTTACAGAAACAAGTCTCTCACTGTTGCCGCTTGCTACAGCCCCCCCTCAGCCCCCAGCTGTGCCCTGGACACCATATGTGAATTGATTGCCCCTCATCTATCCTCAGAGTTCGTACTGCTTGGTGACCTAAACTGGGATATGCTTAACACCCCGGCCAACCTACAATCTAAACTAGATGCCCTCAATCTCACACAAATTATCAAGGAACCTACCAGATATCATCCTGACTAATTTAGCCTCTAAATACACCTCCGCTGTCTTCAACCAGGATCTCAGCGATCACTGCCTCATTGCCTGCGTCTGTAATGGGTCCGCGGTCAAACGACCACCCCTCATCACTGTCAAACGCCCTAAAACACTTTAGCAAGCAGGCCTTTCTAATTGAACTGGCCCAAGTATCCAGGATGGATATTGACCTCATTCCGTCAGTAGAGGATGCCTGGTTGTTCTTTAAAAGTGCTTTCCCCTCCATCTTAAATAAGCATGCCCCATTCAAAACATTCAGAACTAAGAACCGATATAGCCCCTGGTTTACCTCAGACTTGACTGCCCTTGACCAGCAAAAAAACATTCTGTGGCGTACTGCATTAGCATCGAACAGCCCCCGCGATATGCAACTTTTCAGGGAAGTCAGGAACCAATATACACAATCAGTTAGGAAAGCAAAGGCTAGCTTTTTCAAACATAAATTTGCATACTGTAGCACTAACTCCAAAAAGTTTTGGGACACTGTAAAGTCCATGGAGAATAAGAGCACCTCCTCCCAGCTGCCCACTGCACTGAGGCTAGGAAACACTGTCACAACGGATAAATATACGATAATCGAGAATTTCAACAAGCATTTTGCTACGGCTGGCCATGCTTTCCACCTGGCTACCCCTACCCCGGCCACCAGCTCTGCACCCTCCGCTGCAACTTGCCCATGCCCCACCCGCTTCTCCTTCACCCAAATTCAGATAGCTGATGTTCTGAAAGAGCTGCAAAATCTGGACCCCTACAAATCAGTTGGGCTAGACATTCTGGACCCTTTCTTTCTAAAAATTAGCCGCCAAAATAGTCGCAACCCCTTTTACTAGCCTGTTCAACCTCTCTTTCGTATCGTCTGAGATCCCCAGAGATTGGAAAGGGGGTGACACTCTAGATCCAAACTGTTACAGACCTATATCCAACCTGCCCTGCCTTTCGAAAAGTATTTGAAAGCCAAGTTAACAAACAGATCACTGACCATTTCGAATCACACCGTACCTTCTCCGCTATACAATCTGGTTTCCGAGCTGGTCATGGGTGCACCTCAGCCACACACAATGTCCTAAACGATATTATAACCGCGATCGATAATAGACAGTACTGTGCAGCCGTCTTCATCGACCTGGCCAAGGCTTATTGACATACTAAATAGCCTTGGTTTCTCAAATGACTGCCTCGCCTGGTTCACCAACTACTTCTCAGATAGAGTTCAATGTGTCAAATCGGAGGGCCTGTTGTCTGGACCTCTGGCAGTCTCTATGGGGGTGCCACATAGTTCAATTCTCGGGCCGACTCTATTCTCTGTGTATATCAATGATGTCGCTCTAGCTGCTTGTGACTCTCAGATCCACCTCTACGCAGACAACACCATTTTGTATACATGTGGCCCTTCATTGGACACTGTGTTAACAAACCTCCAAACAAGCTTCAATGCCATACAACTCTCCTTCCGTAGCCTCCAACTGCTCTTAAACGCCAGTAAAACTAAATGCACGCTCTTCAATCGAACGCTGCTTGCACCCGCCCGCCCAACTAGAATCACTACTCTCGGCGAGTCTGACTTAGAATATGTGGACAACTACAAATACCTAGGTGTCTGGTTAGAACGTAAACTCTCCTTCCAGACTCACATTAAGCATCTCCAATCCAAAGTTAAATCTAGAATCAGCTTCCTATTTCGCGAACAAAGCCTCCTTCACTCATGCTGCCAAACATGCCCTCGTAAAACGGACTATCCTACCGATCCTTGACTTTGGCGATGTCATTTACAAAATAGCCTCCAACCCTTTTTTTTTATTTTTTTTTATTTTTTCGTTTTTTTTATTTATTTATTTATTTATTTTCGGGGGGAATGGATCAGCTTAATATTGCAGATAGATTGTAACTTCTATCAATGTAATTGTCTGCATCACTTCCAATCCCCCATGTTTATTTTTTTTATTTTTTATTTTTATTATATATATATTCCCCTTTATTACTTTTCAACCCCACCATCCTTTCCCTACTTGGAGTAAATTAGTGAACAACAACGCCCAGGCCTCTACTTCCGGTCTATACTTACTATCTACACCTTATGGACAGAGTTAATTTTACAATAATTCTATATATATACACTTTATGTAGTCTATCACATTGCCATCCGTTTTGTCACCAAAGCCCCATATACTACCCACCATTGTGACCTGTACACTCTCGTTGGCTGGCCCTCACTACATATTTGTCGTCAAACCCACTGTCTCCAGGTCATCTATAAATCACTGCTAGGCAAATCCATGCCTTATCTTAGCTCATTGGTCACCATAGCAACACCCACCCGTAGTCTGCGCTCCAGCAGGTATATCTCACTGGTCATCCCCAAAGCCAACACCTCCTTTGGCCGCCATTCCTTCCAGTTCTCTGCTGCAAATGACTGGAACGAACTGCAAAAATCTTTGAAGCTGGAAACTCTTATCTCCCTCACTAACTTTAAGCATCAGTTGTCAGAGCAGCTTACCAATCACTGCACCTGTACACAGCCCATCTGTAATTAGCCCACCCAACTACCTCATCCCCATATTGTTATTTATTTTGCTCATTTGCACCCCAGTCTCTCTATTTGCACATCATCTCTTGCACATCTATCATTCCAGTGTTAATACTAATTGTAATTATTTTGCACTATAGCCTATTTATTGCCTTACCTCCATAACTTGCTACATTTGCACACACTGTATATATATTTTCTGTTGTATTTTTTGACTTTATGTTTGTTTTACCCCATATGTAACTCTGTGTTGTTGTTTTTATCGCACTGCTTTGCTTTATCTTGGCCAGGTCGCAGTTGTAAATGAGAACTTGTTCTCAACTGGCTTACCTGGTTAAATAAAGGTGAAATAAAAAAATAAAAATAAAAATTCCTGATCAGTAAAGGAAGTGAGACAGGGTGGACTCAATAATTATTCTAACTAAGGCAATGTGTTGGATTAACGTAGTTTTTGTTCACTGGCTGGGAAAAGCAACACAAGGTGAACATCTTCTTATCCTCTTGAGTGTGCAGGTTTCTTATTTTTTCTCATCTTATTCAACTGTTACCATGCACCTGCAAAAAAGATAGCTCAGATGTGCGAGTGCCTTTTTTGAATTTTGAACATCTTCTTAACAAAATGTATCCAGTCTTATATCAAGTGGTTGAACAGTTCCTACTTTACTTTTGGACAAAACTCTGGTTGTTGACAGCTGATCATTGACAGACTGAGCCTCGGCCACCATAAGAATGAGAGTGCTATGCTGCTGCTGTACTTATCATGTGACTGGTCTCGTTTGGCTAATCTGTTTACGGCCCCTTCTATTCTCCGGGGTGAAACCCGATACGCCGGCTCAGCCAGCTTTAGCCACACGCTAATTAATCGTCACCACCAAAGCCTATTAATAACGCCCAAGTGCCACAAACAAACTCAGATACCACTGT